>NW_024963446.1:0-2894 GCF_019238085.1 Lagopus leucura | reverse complement strand
GCCCCCCAACTCACCTTCCTCTTGTTGAGCTCCAGCGCCTGCGATCTGAGCGCCAGCTCCTTCTCCACCGCAGCCAGGCTGCCCTGCAGCACGCGCTCCTTCTCCTCCAGCTTCTGCACCACCAGCAGCTGGGCGTCCACCTGGGGGGGGGGGGGGTGGGGGGTTCTGGGTCCTCCAAGGGGGCTCTAGGTCCTCCAAGGGGGTTCTAGGTTCTCCAATAGGGGTTCTAGGTTCTCCAATGGGGCTCTAGGTTCTCCAATAGGGGTTCTAGGTCCTCCAAGGGGGCTCTAGGTTCTCCAATAGGGGTTCTAGGTTCTCCAATGGGGCTCTAGGTCCTCCAAGGGGGTTCTAGGTCCTCCAAGGGGGCTCTAGGTCCTCCAAGGGAGTTCCAGGTCCTCCAAAGAGATTCTAGATCCTCCATGGGGGTTCTGGGTGCTCCAAGGGGGTTCTAACTCCTCCAAAGGGGTTCTAGGTCCTTCAAGCGGGTTCTAGATCCTCCAAGGGGGTTTTAGGTCCTTCAAGCAGGTTCCAGATCCTCCAAGAAAGTTCTAGATCCACCAAGGGGGTTCTAGGTCCTCCAAAAAGGTTCTAGATCCTCCTAGGGGGTTCTAGGTCCTTCAAGCAGGCTCTAGATCCTCCAAGGGGGTTCTAGGTCCTCCAAAGAGGTTCTAGGTCCTCCATGGGGGTTCTATGTCCTCCAAAGGAGTTCCAGATCCTCCAAAAGGGTTCTAGGTCCTTCAAGCCAGTTCTAGATCCTCCAAGCGGGTTCTAAGTCCTCCAAGGGGGTTCTAGGTTCTCCTAGGGAGTTTTAGACCCTCCAAGGGGGTTCTAGGTCCTCCAAGGGGGCTCTAGGTTCTCCAATAGAAGTTCTATGTCCTCCAAGGGGGGTTCCAGGCACCCCTAGGAAGTTCCAGGTCCTCCAAGGGGGTTCTAACTCCTCCTAAGGGGTTCTAGGTCCTCCTAGGGGGTTCTAAGTCCTCCTAGGGGGTTCTCAAGCCTCCAAGGGGGTTCCAGGTCCTCCTAGGGGGTTCCAAGTCCTCCTAGGGAGTTCTAGGTCCTCCAAGGAAGTTCCAGGTCCTCCTAGGGGGTTCTAAATTCTCCTAAGGGCTTCTAGGTCTTCCCCTGGGGCGTTCTGGGTCCTCCTAGAGGCTCTACATCCTCCTGTGGGTTCTGGGTTCCCCTACAGGATCTAGGATCAAGTCTACATTCTCCCAGGGGTTCCAGTCCCAAGTTCTCCTACAGCATCTAGGCTCTGCTGCAGAACATCTAACACAACCTAGAACCTTCCATGGGTTCTGGCTCCCATTTCAGGTCCTCCAACACGTTCCAGGTCCCCCAAATCGTTCTAGGTCCTCTAAAACATTTTAGGTCCCCCAACACATTTGAGGTTCTCTAAAACACTTGGGGTTCCCCAACATGTTCGAGGTCTCCCAACATGTTCTAGGTTCTCCAACTCATTCTGAGTCCTCTAAAACATTTTAGGTTCTCCAACACATCTGAGGTCCTCCAACACGTTCTAGGTCTTCTTACATGTTCTAGGTCCCCCAACACGTCTCAGGTTCTCCAACACATCCCAGGTGCCCCAAACCATTCTAGGTCCTCTAAAATGTTCCAGGTTTCCCAACGCGTTCTAGGTCCTCCAACATGTTCTAGGTCCCCCAACATGCATTCTAGGTCCTCCAGCACGTTCTAGGTCCCCCAAAATGTCCTAGGGCCTCCAACCCATTCTAGGCCCCCAACCCGTTCTAGGTCTTCTTACATGTTCTAGGTCCCCCAACACGTCTCAGGTTCTCCAACACATCCCAGGTGCCCCAAAACATTCTAGGTCCTCCAAAATGTTCCAGGTCCCCCCAACACATCCTAGGTTCCCCAACACATTCTAGGTCCCCCCAATACGTCCTAGGTCCTCCAACACGTTCTAGGTCCCCCAACATGCATTCTAGGTCCTCCAGCACGTTCTAGGTCCCCCAGAACATCCTAGGGCCTCCAACACATTCTAGGCCCCCAACCCGTTCTAGGTCTTCTTACATGTTCTAGGTCCCCCAACACGTCTCAGGTTCTCCAACACATCCCAGGTGCCCCAAACCATTCTAGGTCCTCTAAAATGTTCCAGGTTCTCCAACGCGTTCTAGGTCACCCAACGCGCTCTAGGTCACCCAACGTGTTCTAGGTCCCTCTAACATGCCCTAGGTCCCCCAACACACTTGATATCCCCCAACGAGTTCCAGGTCCTCCAACAACATCCCAGGTCCCCCAGCACGTTCCTGCCTCCCCCCTGGAATGCACAGATTCCCCCCCCCCATCCCCACGACGACCCCGCGTCCCACCTGGGCCTTGAGGGCCAGCACCTGCTCGGCCAGCTCGTCCTTCTCCTCGCGCAGCAGCTTGTGGATCTGGTTGGCTTTGATGCGCTCCGACATCAGCTTGAAGTTGGCGTCGTCCTTCTCCCGCAGCTGCTGCAGCAGCCTCAGGTTCTGCTCCTGCATGTCCTCGAAGGCCTGACCTGTCACGTCCATCTCCGACAGCAGGGCCTCCTCCTCCTGCCAGCGGGGAAGAGGAGGCCGTCAGGATAAGATGGCCGCCAAAGGAAGATGGCTGCCAGGATAAAATGGCTGCTGGGACAAGATGGGTGTAACAGCAAGATGGCCGCCAGGGCAACATGGCTGGCAGGAAGACGTGGCTGACAGGACAAGATGGCCTCCACAGCAAGATGGTGGACAGAACAAGATGGAGGACAGGACAAGATGGCTGCTGGGACAAGATGGTGGACAGGGACAAAATGGCTGACAGTACAAGGTAGCTGCTGGGACAAGATGGCCACCAGGAAGACATGGCTGACAAGATGGCCACTACAGCAAGATGGCCACCATGACAAGATGGCTGACAGGACAAGA
>NW_024963445.1:0-1111 GCF_019238085.1 Lagopus leucura | reverse complement strand
GGGGGGGGGAGGGAGGGACCGTGGGGGTTGGTGGGGGGTGACAGAGCGCAATGGAGGGGACGGGGGGGATGCGAGGGGGCAGGAGCGGGGTGCAGGGCCCCCCCGTGTCCCGAGTCTCAGCGTCTGCCGTCCCACAGCCACGCCGGCGCCCAGCGAGCGGGGGGATGGGATGGGGCCACCCCCCGACAGGGACGATGGGGACAACAGGGACGAGAAGGAGCCCAAAGGGCCTGAGAAGATGGAGACTGAGGTGGGTGATGGGGCTGCGCCCGTCCCTGTCCCCAGCCCTGTCCGCATTCCTGTCATGTCCTTTTATCTGTCCCCTTCCCACTCTGCAGTCCCTGTGTGCCACTATCTGTCCCTTCTCCCGTTCTCCCTGTCCCCATCCCTGTCCCCATCCCTTTTCCCATCCCCATCCCAGTCCCCCATCCCAGTCCCCATCCCTGTCCACATCCCCATCTCTCCCCCATTTGCAGTCCTTGGGTGCCTCTTCCATCCCTGCCACCATCTGTCCCTTTTCCTGTCCTCCCTTTTCCCATTCCCATTCTTGTCCCCATTTCTGTCCCCATCCCAGTCCCCATCCCCATTTCTCCTCTCCCATCCTGCAGTCCCTGTGTGCCCTCTCCATTCCTGCCACCATCTGTCCCTTTTCCTGTCCCCATCCCTTTTCCCATCCCCATCTTTGTCCCCATCCCTGTCCCCATCCCCATCTCTCCTCTCCCCCTCTGCAGTCCCTGTGTGCCCTCTCCATCCCTGTCCCCATCTGTCCCTTTTCCCATTCCCATCCCTGTCCCCATCCCTGTCCCCATCCCTGTCCCCATCCCCGTCCCCGCCCCCCGGCAGTCCCCGTGGGCCCCCGCCAGCCCTGCCACCCTCTGTCCCCATCTGTCCCCATCCCCATCCCTGTCCCCGTGCCCCCCAGCTCTCCCCCCTCGTGTGTCCACGGAGGTGACATTTGGGGTGGAGGTGACACCGCATTGCTGTCCCCCCCGCAGCCGCCCCCCCCCGAAGCCCCCCCATCCCCGGGCAACGGCAGCGAGGCCGAAGGGCCGAGGAAGGGCGAGGAGGAGGAGGGACCAGGGGAGAGGGAGCCCGAGGCCGAAGGCCCCCC
>NW_024963444.1:0-1720 GCF_019238085.1 Lagopus leucura | reverse complement strand
GGGATGTATGGGGTGTATGGGGTGTATGAGGGGATGTGTGTATGGGGTGTATGGGGGGTATGAGGGGATGTAGGTATGGGGGGTGTGAGGGTATGTGTGTATGGGGGATGTATGGGGTGAATGAGGGGATGTGTGTGTGGGGGGTGTATGTATGGGGGCATGGGGGGTGTATGGGGTGTATGAGGGCATGTACGTGTGGGGGTATGGGGGATGTATGGGGTGTATGGGGTGTATGAGGGGATGTGTGTATGGGGGGGTGTATGGGGGGTATGAGGGGATGCATGTGTGGGGGGTGTATGTATGGGGTATATTTAGGGGGTGTATAGGGGGTGTTTGGGGAGGGGTATGTGTAGGGGCGTATATAGGGGATGTATGTATGGGGGCTTTATTGGGTATGTATAGGGGGTATGTGGGGGGTGTAGAGCAGCCTTAGGGGGGGTGTAGGGGTATGTATGTATGGGGGAGCATGGGGGGGTATGTATGGGGATGTATGAGGGGTGTATGGAGGGATGTGTGTATGGGGGGTCATATGGGAGTTACACGGATCACATGGGGGTTATATGGGGGGAACAGATGTATATGGGGATGTATGGAGGAGACGTGGGGGGGTGTATAGGGCAGGCATGGGGAGATGCGGGGTTATACGTGGAGAACAGACATGTATGTATATATGGGGGACGTATGGAGGGTGTGGGGGGACGTGTGGGGTTACAGGCGGGGACATGGGGGCGGTGTGCGGGGAGCTGTGCGGGGCGGTACGTGGGGGGACATGGGGTGCGTTCGGGGAGGGGGACATCGGGGGCGCACGTGGGGGGTTGGACGTGGAGGGGGTCACGTGGGAGGGGGATAAGGGCGGAAAATGGGGAGGGGCGGGGATAAGAAAGAGGTGGGGGATAAGAAAGGGGCGGGGAGGGGCGGCTCGTGGGGGGGGGTCCGTTCGCACGGCGGTGGGCGGGGCGGCGCAGCCGGCGTCGGTCCTCCAGCCACGAGGCGGCGCACTCCCCTCTCCCCCCCCCCATCCCGGTGACCGGAAGTGCCTGCGCATTACTTCCGGCGCCGCGCTCCCTGCACGCTCTTTCTCTGCCGCTATGGCGGCGGGCGCGGAGTCGCGCTCTTTCCTGGGCCTCACCCCGTCCGCACGGGACCCGGCGACCGCCGTTCGGCGACGGAACCGCGGCCCCAGGAACCGCAAGAAGGGCTGGAAGCGCTGGGCCGGGCCCGAGGCGCGGCTGGGCCGCGAGATCGGCGATTTCCTCGAGGATGTGACGCTACAGCAGCGCGTGGCGGGGTGAGGGGGGGGGGGGGCGAAGGCCTGGGTGCGGGGTTGGGGGCAGGGGGGGTCCGGAGGGTGGGAGGGGGCTCTGGGGTCGGGGGGCCGCCTGAACCCCCCCCGTCCTTTTTGCAGCGGTCTGATCGCGGAGCAGCCCGACGCGGGGCTCTTCTTTGTGGATACGGGCAATGCTGAGAAGGGTGAGCGCTATGGGGGGGGGGGCCCCCCTTTCCCCCCCCCCCCCCCCCCAGCCCCCCCCCCGGCGTTGGGGGGGGGGGCTTTATTTATTTCACCACCACCACCAGGACGGAAAAGGAAGAATAAAATCCGTGAGAAACCCCTTCACATCGACCTGGTGCTGCGGCCCGACTCCAAAGTGCCGGCGCCCAAAGAGTGAGCGCCGTTCTGATTTGGGGTGGGGGCTGTACCGGACTCCCCCCCCCCCCCCCC
>NW_024963443.1:0-2121 GCF_019238085.1 Lagopus leucura | reverse complement strand
AAACATATTAGAAAAAGAAGTTGAACAAAAGCTGTTATGTCCAAATATTGCCAGATGTTGTCTCAGGGCGGAATATTACAATGTTAATGCTGTGTGTAGTATTAACGCTGTTCCTTCAATGGCTGTGTTAGAATGTTTTGGAAGGCTGAGACAAAGGTCTTAGCAGACATCTCTTAAAACAGCTTATGAAAAACTCCGTACAATTGCTTGGAATAGATATGAAGACGAAAAGAAGAGTAACTCCTATTTCAGAATTGCCGTGGTGCTTCAGAACACTGTTGCTATTTGCAGGCTACAAATGACAACTGAAGGTAGAGATGCTTAACTTCGCATAGCAATCTCAGGCATAATCAAGTTAAAAGGGAAGACTAGGGAACACAGTAAAAAATGAAGGTAATAGCTGACAAGCATCTTGTGGTTTCTGAATTTTTTTCTACACCCAGAAGTACTGGTGTTCTCTTTTCACTATCTCATGCTATTTATTTATGGAGCTCAGAATGATAAAGTATCACATTTCTTTCCCCTAGCACTGTGAGAAGAACCTAAGCAATTGATAGTATCTGTGTTTTGAAAGGGAGAAAATGATTACATATAGCAGTGCTTTACAGATTAACTGCAAACTGGCAAATCAGAAAAGAAAAAAGTAATTGGGAACAGAAATAGCTGCACTGAACCACACCATAAATAACAGCCCCCGTTTCTGATTTTGCCTACAGAAGGAAGCTGACTCGAAGTCATTTTACCTTAACCCAAACTGTATGCTAATAAGCTTTTGATAGTTACCATACAGTTCGGAGTAATCAAGAAACATTGTTCCATTTAGCATTGCGTAGATTTGACTATAAATGCCAGCCACTACCTTATATTTTTGGCGGTATTTGTTACATCAGAGTTTCCAAGTAAATTCTGGAGTTAAAGTAGTGATAAGGAAAATAAGTTTTTCTAATAAAATATCCCTTGACATATGCTTGGGGGTAATTTACGGCGGTTATAGTGATCACAGTGAACGAAGTCAGTGCAATCATCTGAACTTTGAATTTCTTTCAGAGATAAAGACCAACCAATTCAGGCTCACCAGCTTCCGTGGACACACAAGGTGGCCTAGGCTGCCCAGAATCTGGCAAATCTGGTGATTCAGGACTGGGGAAATTAATCTCCCTTATTACTGCTGGTCCATCTGCTGGCATACATTCAAGCACTAGATAAAGCGTTGGGAGCCTTGGGTGAAATATTATGCAGAAAGAACTGTAAAGTACAATTTAATCAATTGCAAACTTAGTTGAAATTCAGGGAATAAAACATTTATCCTCCAACCTCCATGTACAAAACAGACTCCTTTCTTGCCCTTTGGTGGGAAAGTAGCCCTTTCTGATATAAAACGGTTTAAATTCCCCTCATCTGACAGCAGGACCTCAGGAACTGGACATGTAGGAAAGGTCTCCTTCAGTATCCTAGAATTTGTCTACTGCCAGTCAACCTTAGGGCAAACTGAATATATTTATCACCCATTTTACCTGCATCCTGGATACTCTGTAGACCTTTCTTTCACTCCTGCTCATCAGATAGCAATGAAAAGATGCTATGTTTAAACATTTTTCTTGTTAAACTGCCAGACTGTAGCTCTTTCATCCTAGAGGAAGAGGAATCAGTGTCATGTAAAGGTGCTGTGCAATCTGTGACCATGAACAGAGACGGTCAGCATCATTACACTTGAAAGGAACAGCTAATCACTCAAGGGTTATCCCCCAGTTGCTGCAAGAGTGGAAAGAGTAGATCAAATGGCTTAGAATAAGCATAATTTCTTGCCTCGTCCATAGCTTTTTTCTATCTGGACTAAGTGTGCAGTAGATTCAAAGAGTGGTCACTTGTTACACAAATGGCAGAAAAATTTACTCAGAACTCTTTATAGAATTTGTTGGTTGCTGGGAAATCTGCATTTTGCCTGAAGGTAACAGTATAGGAAAAAAAAAAAAAAAGCAACAAGTGGAAATTAAATCTATAGACAGGTTTGCATTGCAACTATGATGACGGGAAAGACAACGTGCTTGTTAATGCTTGCAATTCTCAGGGGAAGAGAACAAAACAAAACAAATTTCCTTCTTGCTTCCCAAACGAACACAT
>NW_024963442.1:1542-6261 GCF_019238085.1 Lagopus leucura | reverse complement strand
TTCCAAGCTTTTCAGGTTTGAATCGGTCCCGGGAACTCTCTCTCTCTCATCTTGTCTGATTTATTAATCTCAATTGCAATTAAATTGTATCTATTGTGTTATCTTGTATTCTGGTATTATAGTAAAATAAGTTTTCCTCCATAGATTGTTGCCGCTGTTCTTTTCCTCCCTTCCTTCCTTCCCATTTTTGTGGGACTGGGGTGGGGGGGGAGGGCAGAGGCCTGTCGCCCCTGTCACGGACATAGATTGATCTGGTCAACTCCGTGACAGATTTTTGGCGCCCAACGTGGGGCGACTGCTTTTTAGCTTTTTGAACGCATCTCTTTCTCTCTCTGCTCTTAGAGAGCTTCGTTAGGGAGCATTATCAGTAGTTCAGGTTTCTGCGCTGGAAAACCTGACCTTGAAAGATTAGGCGTACTGCCAGTGTTCTGGGATATTTGTAAACTTTGAGCACTACTTAGTCTGAGTAGTGCCTTTTTTCCTTTTTTTTTCCCTCCTCTTGTTAGCTTCAATTCATTAACCCTTTTTTAGCAAGCACCAGTGATGAACCCACTCGTTATCGTGGGGGTGCTGGGTAAAGGATTAAAAGCAATGGTGTTAGTCACAACCTACTTGCCAATAATCCATCTCACACTTGTGTGTTTTGGAATTGCATCCGTATATAACTATCTAAGGGCACTGATGGAGACACCTATGTTTTACCTATTTGCAATGTGGTATGATTTGAACTTTGACATCTACATCCCAGAAGGAATGGCTAATTTCACAAACAACTACATCCCAGAAGGAATGGCTAATTTCACAAACAGCTACATCCCAAATGGAATAGCTAATTTTACAAACAACACAATGTTCAGACCAGTTTCCGGGTTTTCTTCTCGGTTTGTCAAACGTTTTTTGAATCCTGAATTAATAGTCATGTTGGTGTGCATGTCATCAATTTTCCTGAATGTATTCCTATGCATTTGTATTAAGGGAAAGGAGTCTCTTCCGAAACTAGAGAATGATGATTGGCAGGGAATATGGAGAGGTTTAGGAAAGGTTTTAGAAGCATGGGGACCCGCAGTGTCATGGGATTTTACTCTTGAACACCTGTGGGATCCTGAGAAACTAAGCCAGTATTTGAGTCAGGGACTGTGCGGCTTACATAAATCTAAGGAGGTACAACTTATTTGGGGTTTGGCTTGTGCTTAACGTGCCCTATATAATACCATTCTGGAGTGAGAGAGTTTCCGAGCTGAGGTTCAAGCCAAAAGGGAAAATCCCCAAGTCAAATCTAATCAATCACAGGAGACACCAGTAACAATACCGGTTGCTCCTGTGGAGGGCAAGAAATGGAAACGAGTGTCTTCGCGTCTTGAACGAAAAAGAGAAGAAGAGGAGGAGGAGGAGGAAGATCCAGGCGAGGGGCCCTCCTCAGAACCACCACCATTGCGAAAGGCAAAAGCAAAAACTAAGAGACATGCAGAAGAGAGTGATGAAGAGGAAGTCTCTATTACTACTCGCCGGCCTCTAAAGATGACTGAAATCCAAGGTTCAAGAAAGGAGTTTACACGGCGCCCGAATGAAAGTCTTGTTTCCTGGTTGGTTCGCTGTTGGGACAGTGGGGCCCATAGCTTGTCTCTGGATGGTAATGAAGCTCGCCAACTAGGTGCCATTGCCAGAGATCCAGCTATTGATAAAGGAATTAGTCGATGTTCGGATGAGGCTGCCTCCCTCTGGGAACGAGTGTTAATAGCCGTGAAGGAAAAGTATCCCTTCAAAAATGGCTTGAAGATTGCAATGAAAAAATGGGATACAGTTGAAAAGGGTATCCAGTATTTGAGGGAAATAGGCGGGGTGGAAATGTTGTATGACCCTGACTTTGTTCCTAACCAACCACACCAAAACCGCGACCCTGAAAAGGTGAGGACAACGCCTGAGATATGGCAGAAAATTGTGACAACAGCGCCGGACAAATATGCCGCTACACTAACGTCAGCGTGTGACAGATACCAGGAACAACAGAGAACACCCTTAGTTTATGAATTAATTGTTACGCTCCAAAACTACGTACAATTGCTGTCCCCAATTCATTCTGCCGTTGCTGCAATATCAGGAATGACGGAGCAAGTGTCTCAACTGATTAACCGTGACAAACCTGTAGCAGTATCAGAGACGCTTGATGAAGATCAGGATAATCAAACAAGTCTAGCGAAGGATGTGAAGGAGGTGAAGGAGACGATGAGATTTTTGCGAGCCCACCTAACTAAAGACGATGAACCTTCCTTCTTACATGCATGATCAAAAATCTCAGCTGTTAGAGGCAGACGCTTTCCGGCTCAAGTAAGGAATAATACACCGCGAATTGCCTTATGGTATTACCTACGTGACCATGGAGAAGACATTGGGAAGTGGCACGGTCAACCTACTCCTGTACTACGAGCCCGGGTGAAAGAATTACAAAGCAGATCAACCACCAGTGCAGTTGCTCCAGTTACCACAGGTAATGAATAGAGGGGCCCTGCCCTCAGTCGGGGGGGGAAAGGGATAATAGAGTATATTGGACTGTGTGGATTCGATGGCCTGGCACTTCAGAACCACTGAAATATAAGGCCCTGGTGGACACTGGTGCACAGTGCACTCTGATGCCCTCGAGTCATGAAGGGACAGTATCAATCCATATTTCTGGAGTGACCGGGGGCTCTCAAGAATTGACTGTGTTGGAGGCTGAGATAAGCTTCACTGGTAAGGACTGGCAAAAACATCCTATTGTGACGGGCCCAGGGGCTCCATGTATACTAGGTATTGATTATCTCAGAAGGGGGCATTTCAAGGATCCTAAGGGGTATCGATGGGCCTTTGGAATAGCTGCTGTGGACATAGACAACATTAAACAGCTGTCTGTTTTGCCTGGCCTGTCAGAAGATCCATCTGTTGTGGGGCTGCTGCGAGTAAAAGAGCAACACGTACCGATTGCTACAAAAATGGTGCACAGGCGTCAGTACCGCACCAACAGGGATTCTTTGCTCCCCATTCATAAGTTAATTCGTCAACTAGAGAGCCAGGGAGTGATCAGCAAAACTCACTCGCCTTTTAACAGCCCCATATGGCCAGTGCGTAAAGCCAGTGGAGAATGGAGGCTGACGGTGGACTACCGTGGCCTGAATGAAGTCACACCCCCACTGAGTGCTGCTGTGCCGGACATGTTAGAACTCCAGTATGAACTGGAGTCAAAAGCGGCCAAATGGTATGCCACCATTGACATTGCTAATGCCTTCTTTTCCATCCCTTTGGCCAAAGAATGTAAGCCACAGTTTGCTTTCACATGGAGGGGCGTTCAGTATACCTGGAACCGTTTGCCCCAGGGGTGGAAACACAGCCCGACCATTTGCCATGGGTTGATTCAAACTGTATTGGAACAGGGCAGTGCTCCTGAGCACCTGCAGTACATTGATGACATCATTGTGTGGGGCGATACAGCAGAAGAAGTCTTCACAAAAGGAGAGAGAATGATCCAAATTCTTCTGAGTGCTGGTTTTGCTATTAAGCGAAGCAAAGTGAAAGGACCTGCCCAGGAGATTCAGTTCCTAGGTATAAAGTGGCAAGATGGCCGTCGTCACATCCCGACAGATGTGATCGACAAAATCACTGCTATGTCTCCACCCACTAGCAAAAGAGAGACACAATCTTTTCTGGGTGCAGTGGGCTTTTGGAGAATGCATGTTCCAAACTACAGCCTCATTGTAAGCCCCCTTTATTATGTGACGCGAATGAGAAATGAGTTTACATGGGGCCCTGAGCAGCAGCAGGCTTTTGAACAGATTAAACAGGAGATAGCCCGTGCTGTGGCCCTAGGGCCAGTACGGACTGGACAGGGTATAAAGAACATCCTCTACACTGCTGCTGGAGAGAACGGTCCCACTTGGAGTTTGTGGCAAAAAGCCTCAGGAGAGACACGAGGCCGACCCCTGGGATTCTGGAGTCGGGCGTACAGAGGGTCTGAAGAGCACTACACTCCAACTGAGAAGGAGATCTTAGCCGCTTATGAAGGGGTTCGGGCTGCTTCCGAAGTAGTCGGTACTGAAACACAGCTCCTTCTGGCACCTCGACGGCCAGTGCTGAATTGGATGTTTAAAGGAAAGGTTCCCTCCACCCATCATGCTACTGATGCCACTTGGAGTAAGTGGATTGCACTGATTACACAACGAGCACGGATGGGGAACCTCAGCCGTCCAGGAATCCTAGAGGTCATCATGGACTGGCCTGAAGGTAAAAAGTTTGGAACACCACCAGGAGAAGAAGTATCACGTGCTAAAGAAGCCCCACCATACAATGAACTACCAGAGAATGAAAAGAAATATGCCCTGTTCACAGATGGATCGTGTCGTATTGTGGGAAAGCATCGCAGATGGAAAGCTGCTGTGTGGAGCCCCACACAACAAGTTGCAGAGGCCACTGAAGGGAAAGGAGAATCAAGCCAATTTGCAGAGGTAAAGGCTGTCCAACTGGCCTTAGATGTCGCTGAACGGGAGAGGTGGCCAATGCTCTATCTTTACACTGACTCATGGATGGTAGCAAATGCCTTATGGGGGTGGTTACAGCAGTGGGAGCAAAATAACTGGCAAAGAAGGGGTAAACCTATTTGGGCTGCTGAACTGTGGAAAGACATTGCTGCCCAAACAAAGACTATAGTTGTAAAGGTGCGTCATGTAGATGCTCATGTGCCCAAGAGTCGGG
>NW_024963442.1:0-1442 GCF_019238085.1 Lagopus leucura | reverse complement strand
AACCTATTTGGGCTGCTGAACTGTGGAAAGATATTGCTGCCCGAATAAAGAATATGATTGTAAAGGTGCGCCATGTAGATGCTCATGTGCCCAAGAGTCGGGCTACTGAAGAACAGCAAAATAACCATCAGGTAGATCGAGCTGCCAGAATTGAGGTGGCTCAAATAGACCTGGACTGGCAGAACAAGGGTGAATTATTTCTGGCTCAGTGGGCCCATGAGACCTCAGGTCATCAAGGGAGAGATGCAACATACAAATGGGCTAGAGACCGAGGGGTGGACTTAACTATGGATGCCATTGCACAGGTTATTCATAACTGTGAAACATGTGCCATCATCAAACAAGCCAAGAGGATGAAACCTCTGTGGGAGGAAGGGCGATGGCAAAAGTACAAATATGGGGAGGCATGGCAGGTTGATTATATCACCTTGCCACGATCTCGCAATGGTAAGCATTATGTGCTTACTATGGTGGAGGCAACCACTGGGTGGCTTGAAACATATGCAGTACCCCATGCTACCGCCTGAAACACCATACTGGGTCTCGAGAAACAAGTCCTGTGGCGACATGGCACCCCAGAAAGGATTGAGTCAGATAATGGGACTCATTTCAAAAATTCTCTTGTAAATACTTGGGCCAAAGATCATGGCATCGAGTGGATTTATCATATCCCCTATCATGCTCCAGCCTCTGGTAAAATTGAACAATACAATGGATTGTTAAAAACAATGCTAAAAGCACTGGGTGGCGGAACATTTAAGCACTGGGAGAAGCATTTGGCAGAAGCCACCTGGTTAGTCAATACCAGAGGATCTATTAATCATGATGGTCCTAACCAATCCAGCTCCCTACATACCGTAGAGGGAGATAAAGTCCCTGTTGTACATGTAAAGAACATGTTAGGAAAGGCAGTTTGGGTTCTTCCAGCTTCTGGAAAGGGCAAACCTCTCCGTGGTACAGTTTTTGCCCAGGGACCAGGATCCACTTGGTGGGTGATGCAGAAGAATGGGAATGTCCAATGTGTACCACAAGGAAACTTGATGCCGGGGGAGTGCAGTTACTAATTCTATGTATATGTATATAGCCATGTGTGCATTTTAATCATTTTTTGTTTGTTTGTATATATGTATATATATTTTAAGCATGATGTAACAATGTAGAATAAGGGGTGGAATGTCATGGTTCTATGTTTTTGTTTTTGTTTTTTTTTTTGTTTTTGGGTTTCAGTATTCCACATCGAAACATCATGTAGTGTACGGGGCATTAAAGTGTCACTGCCCCAATTCCAGGTACCTATCCCTGTACATTACAGAAGTCACGGGATCTGGCCCTTCCGGGTGGGGGGGGCGCTCTCTTGCTGCCTGGCAGTGGGTGCTGGAGGTGCTTTCCTGGCCGTTCCAAGCTTTTCAGGTTTGAATCGGTCCCGGGAACTCTCTCTCTCT
>NW_024963441.1:972-5493 GCF_019238085.1 Lagopus leucura | reverse complement strand
GCCTTACTCTTTTGATTATATTGCAATTATAACATCTTGGTTATACACTTGGCGAGCCAGGCAGGCTGAATATACTAAAATTAACATGTCTTTCCTGTGGAATTTCTATAAATGGGTCAAGGGGGAGAACAATACTCCCCTAGAGAAAATGATTCCAGGGCAGATCCCAGGGTTTGAGGGATCGCCCTATTACGAGTTAGCTGCCATCATTGAAAAATGGGGTCCCTTACGTGTTATGGGCAATCTCTCCCCATATCGCATGGCAGACTATTTTCAAGGACTTGGCAAGGACATTCTTATTACCAAAGAAAGACAATTGGCTGCCTCCATGGTGGCATGGCCACTATTAACCACTTTAAATCATGCGGACTCAAGAAATAATACTTTAGAAACCGAAAATCAGCTTTTGAAAGATCGCATTGAAAAGTTAGAGCACGAACTTGGCGTTTTAACGGGGAAGAAGCCAATTCTACATCTTCCTGTAAGCCAAATTCGTAATATTTCAATAAATGATGACCAGGCTCCTGAATCAACAGACTTCGTTGATCAGGACAACAAGAAATCCAAATCAGACCTTGAATGTCCAATTCAAACTGATCCATTGGAGGTCCGTCCTGTGATAACCCAAAAAACAAAAAAAGTACAGGACAGACCGGCAGGGGTGCCGCCTGATCAATGGCCCCCTGCCCAGACTCATTTACATGTGACAGCTCGGCCATACACAGCAACAGAATTAATGGACTTAGTACAACGATTTCGGCAGAAGCCCAGAGAAAGTGTGCCGGCTTGGTTATTGAGACTGTGGGATTCTGGGGCAGAAAGTGTCGTGGTGAATGGCCCAGAAATATCTAAGTTGGCCACCATGACTGTCCATCCTGCTCTTAGGCAAAGGTTATACGTGGGCAATCAATATCGTGATGAAAACCATTCCATACTAGAATGGTTAATGGCGGCCTGCCGTATGGTATGGCCGAATAAATCAGACATACCGTTACATACAGGTATGTGGTCCTCTATGGAGGACCTTCAGAACTATATCCGTGAACTGGGTGTAAGAGAGGCCATTTATGAAGATACATTTGATGGCCCTGATATGGTTAAATTTTCGGCAGGGATGAGAGATTTAATTCTACAACAAGCTCCCTCCCATCTGTACGGCACCCTAGTTTCGATATTAAATCCCCTTGTAGCATCAGAAGCCGTAGTCCAGCAGGTTGCCCAGTTAGTTGCCGATTTGGGAGAAACAGAACGCCTGCGGACTAGGCGCAATATTCGGTTTTTGGAGGAAGCAGAGGTCCTGCCGGTAAATAAAACCAGAATGCCGGCTACTCGAGCTCCTCGATCGGGACCCATAAGGGTATCCCGAAAACAAATGTTTAATGATTTAATTCGGGCTGGGGTCCAATTTGCTAAGATCGACCGCCAGCCCAACCACGTCCTTCTCCAGCTCTGGAGACAACTAAAGGACAATCAAAAATTCCAGAGCTACCCTAAGAAATCAAGGGTAAGAGCTATAGAGAGGGTTCCAACAACAACATGGAACCTAGAAGATTTTATTATTCCTAACAGGAAAAAGAAGCCACCTCAGGTGTCTCGGGCCACAATGCCTGAGCCATCAGAAGCAAAAGAACTGGCCCTAGCACAATTCATGGCGTGACAAGGGATGTTAGTCCCCGTAGGGCCTCCAGACGGGACCGGAGGCCCTATGTAGAATTAACAATTTATTGGTCCCGAAAAAATATTCAGAGAGTTATGGCATTAGTGGATACTGGAGCAGAAACATCAATTATCTATGGAGATCCAGGAAAATTTCATGGCGACAGAGTGATGATTGGTGGTTTTGGGGGACAGACTATTCCTGTCACCCAAACATGGTTAAAATTGGGGGTTGGGCGTCTCCCACCCCGGGAGTACAAGGTGTCTATTGCCCCAGTCCAAGAATACGTCCTGGGCATAGACATTCTATGGGGTCTGGCTCTCCAAACAACTGTGGGAGAGTTCAGACTTCGACAAAGATGTATCAGTATCCGGGCGGTGCAGGCAATATTAAGAGGCCATGCGAAACATGAGCCTGTTTGCCTGCCGAAACCGCGCTGGATTACTAATGTTAGACAGTATAGACTCCCGGGTGGGCAAGATGAAATATCGAGAACGGTGCAGGAATTAGAAAAAGTGGGCATTATAAGACCTGCACACAGCCCGTATAACTCCCCCATATGGCCAGTGCGAAAGTCGGATGGCACATGGAGGATGACAGTAGATTACAGAGAATTAAATAAGGTCACGCCGCCTATTCATGCGGCCGTACCCAATATTGCTTCCCTAATGGACACATTGAGTAGGGAGATAAAAACCTATCATTGTGTCCTAGATCTAGCAAATGCATTCTTCAGTATCCCAATTGCTGAGGAATCGCAAGATCAGTTTGCGTTTACGTGGGGAGGCAGGCAGTGGACCTTTCAGGTCCTGCCACAGGGGTACGTGCATTCACCAACGTATTGTCATAATCTAGTGGCGCGTGACCTGGCTGACTGGAGAAAACCTGATGATGTTAACGTATATCATTATATTGATGATCTCCTGTTGACATCCGACTCACTGGAGGTAGTAGGACAGGCAGCTGATTCATTAACTGCCTATTTGCAACAAAGGGGATGGGCTATAAATCCCCAAAAGGTGCAAGGTCCAGGCCTGTCCGTAAAATTCCTGGGGGTGGTTTGGTCAGGAAAGACCAAAGTGCTACCCAGTGCTGTTATAGATAAGGTTCAGGCATTTCCAGTCCCTACAACATCAAAGCAGCTGCAAGAGTTTCTAGGTATATTGGGTTATTGGCGTTCCTTTATACCTCACCTAGCGCAGCTGCTAAGGCCATTATACAGACTCACAAAAAAGGGGCAGCTATGGGACTGGGGGAAAACCGAACAGGATGCTTTCCAACAAGCAAAACTGGCAGTTAAACAAGCTCAGGCATTGGGTATATTCGATCCTACCCTCCCAGCCGAGTTGGACGTTCATGTTACTCAAGACGGCTTCGGTTGGGGCCTGTGGCAGCGCCAGAGTTCTGTTCGGACCCCCATTGGTTTCTGGTCTCAGGTTTGGCACGGAGCAGAAGAAAGATACAGTATGATTGAAAAACAGTTATTGGCTGCCTATTCGGCATTACAGGCAGTAGAGCCAATAACTCAGACAGCTGCAGTTATAGTCAAGACCACTCTGCCAATTCAGGGGTGGGTGAAGGATCTGACCCACCTTCCTAAGACAGGGGTGGCCCAAGCACAAACAGTGGCACGATGGGTCGCCTATCTCAGCCAAAGGAGCAGTCTGTCTTCATCCCCCTTGAAAGAAGAACTTCAGAAGATCCTAGGCCCAGTTACATATCACAGTGATGCACCAAAAGAAATACTGGTCGCTCCACCAGAGAAGAGTCCCGTTCACGAGGGAAAATATCCTATCCCTGAAGATGCCTGGTACACAGATGGGTCCAGCAAGGGCAACCCGAGCAAGTGGAGAGCAATAGCATACCATCCTTCCACCGAGACAATCTGGTTCGATGAGGGGGATGGTCAGAGCAGCCAATGGGCAGAACTGCGAGCCGTGTGGATGGTTATAACCAAGGAACCCGGTGATGGTATCCTGAACATCTGCACAGATAGTTGGGCTGTGTACCGGGGGCTCACTCTCTGGATTGCACAGTGGGCCACCCAGGAATGGACTATCCACGCCCGACCGATCTGGGGCAAAGACATGTGGTTAGATATATGGAATACGGTCAAACACAGGACTGTACGTGTCTACCATGTTTCTGGTCATCAGCCCCTACAGTCACCGGGAAACGATGAAGCCGACACATTGGCCCGAGTTCGATGGATTGAGAATTCACCATCTGAGAACATCGCCCGCTGGCTACATCAGAAGCTACGGCATGCTGGACAAAAGACAATGTGGGCAGCTGCTAAAGCATGGGGACTGCCCATACAACTGTCTGATATCGTCCAGGCATGCCAGGATTGCGACGCTTGCTCCAAGATGAGACCGAGATCGTTGCCCGAAACAACAGCCCATCTTGCTAGGGGACACAATCCTCTCCAGCGATGGCAGGTCGATTACATCGGGCCCCTTCCTCGTTCCGAAGGGGCAAGATATGCCCTGACCTGTGTCGACACTGCAAGTGGGCTACTGCAGGCCTATCCAGTACCGAAAGCAAACCAGGCATATACCATCAAGGCACTCACTAAACTGATGTCTGCCTACGGGACACCTCAAGTCATCGAGAGCGACCAAGGGACTCATTTTACTGGTGCAACGATACAGCGCTGGGCAGAAGAAAATAACATCGAATGGCGATTCCACCTGCCATATAATCCAACAGGGGCAGGCCTCATCGAACGTTATAATGGTATTCTTAAGGCTGCCCTGAAGACAGACTCCCAGTCCTTGCAGGGGTGGACAAAAAGACTGTATGAAACCCTGCGGGACCTGAATGAAAGACCTCGAGATGGCAGACCCAGTGCCCTGAGAATG
>NW_024963441.1:0-872 GCF_019238085.1 Lagopus leucura | reverse complement strand
CCGCTTAGGATCCAAATTACGGGCACTGATCATCAGGTAAGACCCCAGATTGGTAATGAAAATAATCTTCTGCTCCCTGCCCCTGAAAACTTAGAGCCAGGTACCCATAAAATAAAATGGCCCTGGAAGGTGCAGGTAGGACCCAAGTGGTGTGGCCTACTTGCACCTTGGGGGAGACTATTGGAGGTGGGAGGCTCAGTAGTCCCTCCAGTAATAGGTACATGGCCTACTGATATTATGGTCAACACTCCGATCTTTATTGCTAAAGGGACCCCCATCATGTCCCTATGGCAGATCAGGACACCTCCTTTGGTGCCTGATATCGTTATGCAGCCGCAGATATCCGGCAAAAAGGTGTGGTACAGGCGGCCAGGACGTGCCCCAGTACAAGCGGAAGTGTTGACCCAAGACAGAAATACGGCCTGTATCTTGCCCTGGAGAGCAGACCTTCCCCTCCTGGTACCTGTAAAACATCTGTATTACTCCCCGTGAGTCTGTGAGCCTTCAGGACCACCGGAAGGAACAAAATGCCATCAAGCGTTCCAGTGTTGCTGTCAGATCACGTACAACACCCGGTGATGGTCTGCATGGGACTGATGGAACATAGAATGGACTTGCACCTCAGGACCTCATGCCTCCAGGCACATCATCGAGCACTGGCCCATAGAAGAGTATGGACATCCACTAATCATCACTTGTCTTGAACTGTACCAACATACGTCGCGATAAAATTGTATAAGCGTCGCGATATACCGGATCTCTGTATTAGGGAAAGCTTACCCTTTTGTTAACCTGATCATTGGTTCACGCCGTGAAGGGGTGGAGTGTATGGGAACTGCTGAGTCACGGCCTGAACCTCTGATTGATCACCT
>NW_024963440.1:0-8134 GCF_019238085.1 Lagopus leucura | reverse complement strand
CAGCCACTCTCCCCACGCGGCACCCACCCAAATCGATGCCCCTCTCCAAGCCCCGCGCCGCGGCCCACGCAGATTCTACGCGGCTTCACGCGCGTTGCGTTTCCCGGTTTGTTGCGCTCCCGTCATGCCGCGCGCGGGTTTATTTACATATTCCCACCCACTAACGACCATTTCCCGCGCACAGTCTCCGCTCTGCGTAGCCTTGCCCCTCTTCCGCCTCGGCTACTTCCGCTGTGCCCCACTTCCGCCCTGTCTCCCGCAGTAGGCGGTGCTGCGGGACGCTGGTAGCGCGGCGTTATGCGGGCGCACGGCGTTGTACCACGCGAAGTTTATTTTAAATAAAACCGGACACAGATGCGCGCTGTGCAACCGCGGTGACGGCGCTGAAAGCGATGCAGCGAGGGGGAAGGCCGGGCCGGGCCGCTCTCGGTACCCCCCCACCCCCCCACAGCGCCCGGACCCGCGCTGCCCCCACCGGGCCGGGCCTTCCTTCTCCTCCTCCTCCTCCTCCTTTTCCTCCTCCTTTCAGGGCTGCGGGCCCGGCGCGGACCCCCCGACTCAGGGTGGAGGCACCGGGGCTGCCCCCCACCCTGTCCCAAAGCCATGGCACAGTGGGGGCGGAGAGGAACTGAAATAAATATGGGGTGAAAGGGGCGAGGGTGGGGCTGGGGCGCGTCCCCCCCGGCAGACGCACGGCCCCGCTCCGCTGTGCGGTGTTTGGTTTATTGTGGACATCGGCATCGTCCCACGGAGCTGCGATGGCGGTGGGGTGCGGGGACTCGGGCCTCAATGTCTATGGAGGGGTCGGACGTGGGGTGGGGCGCGGTGGGTCAGTACTCGTCCTGCTCCTCCGTTTGCTGCTCCTCCAGCTCGTCGTCCTCCGGCGGGGCAAAGCCCTCCTGCAGGGGACACGGCATCGTCAGCACCGGGACTCGATGAACAGAGAGCCCGGCCCCGGGGCTGCGGAGCAGGGCACGCACCTCGGTGGCGTAGAGCACGCTGACGATGCCGCTGATGATGGGGCTGTTCTCGTTCTCGTGCTCCTGGCAGATGAGTTCGATGTCCCGCAGTTTGCTGAAGTAGAAATCCCGCTCCTTCTCCAAGCCGTCCACCGTCAGCTTCAGATCCATCAGCTGCAGGCGGATGGGGACGTTAGCACTGACTGGGGGTTTCCCCTCATTCCGTGCTCCCCGTGTCCCCAGTGTACCTGCTGGTTGAGCTCCAAGATCTGTGCGTCAGCCTCGGGGCCCCCGTTGCGGGTGGCAGGTGAGTTTTTCCGCAGGATGCCAGTGGGGACGTTGCCCAGGCGTGCCGGGTGCTGCGTGTTCTTGGGGCCCGTGGGGGAGGTCCTCTGTGGGACTTGGGGGGGCCGGAGAGCAGCATTAATACCGGGTAGCCCCTACCCGGTGGCAGCAGGCTGAGGGGCTGAGCTGCCCCCGTGCCTCAGTTTCCCCAAGCAGAGCCCTCCCTGCGCCCCTTGCAGCCCCTGTGCAGGTGGTGCTTGTGACCGAGGGGGGGCTTTGCCATGCAGGCAGCCAGCAGGCACTCATCCACGGGGTCAAGGCACCGTTCCCGGGTCGTGGCACTGTCCTTAAGTTGTGGCACCGCCCCTGGGTTACAGCACAGCCCTGGGTTGTGGCACCGTCCCCGTCCTACCGCGGTGTCCCCTGCCTGTCCCCGATGGCTGCAGGCAGCAGAGCGCAGGCAGGGCAGGGTGGGGGCACGCCGGGGGTGCACACTGAGCGCAGTGAGAGCAATGTGGGGTGCAGGAGGCGGGGGTCCAGGGCATTACCTGCAGTGCCAATGAGTTTCTTGGGTTTGTTGAAGCTGTGATCACCTGGGTTAGGGGCAGGCGCCACGTCCTGGCCCTGCCGTGCCAGCAGTGGGTTGTATTCCTTCCCGTCGTAGTTGGCATCGAAGAACTTCTTGAACCATTGGATGAACTCAAAGTTGTCCTGGAACTTTCCCTTCACCAGCCTCTCCACTGCGATGATCTGTGGGGACATACGGGCTGGGGGCCGCTCTCCCCACCCAGGACTCCCCGGTGTGCCCCACCTCACCCCAGGACCTACCTTATCCACTCCCATCTTCTTGAAGGCGGCCTGCAACACTTTGAAGTTGTGGATGTACTCGTGCTCCAGTTTGGCCTGGAACTTCACCTTCCGCAGGTGCACGCAGCCGGGAAACAGCATGTCCATGAACTGGCAGTAGGCAGCCCCTGGGAGGGGACAGGAGGGAAACATGTCAGGTGGCTGTGACACCCCCAGGGGGACACCAAGGGGTGGTGGCACATCCCCACCTGAGCAGAGCTGCTCGATCTTGGTGTAGTTGAGCTGCAGGGAGTCGTTGACCCAGGCCAGCATGTCATGGCGGCTCAGGTTCTCGCTGGTCACTGAGGTGGAGTACACATTGACGGCCATGCCCCAGCTGCAGAGAGATGGGCTGTCATGTGGGATCCCCCCAGCCTTCCGTAGGGCACGGCTGTGGGGCAGGAAGCAGCCTTTCCCATCAGGAACCCTGCTCTGCGGGGCACGGCTGTGGGGCAAGATGCGGTCCTTCCCATGGAGATCCCTCTCTCTGGGGCAGGATGTTACCCTCCCTGCTGAGTACTGAGCTGGTGCCATTGGGACCTCTGTCTTCTGTGGGTGCAGCTATGCGGCAGGATGCAGCCCAGTGCCACTGAGACCCTCCCCTCTGGGGGCCATGGCTGTGGGGCAGGATGCAGCCCGGTGCCACTGGGAACCCCTCTGGGGGGGGGGGCATGGCTGTGGGGGAGGGGGAGCAGGATGTGACCCTCCCCATTGGGATGTCCCACCCACGGGGCACGGCTGTGGGGCAGAAGATGCATTATGCAGCCGGGTACCATCACGATGCCCCAACCACAGACATGGTGCTGGGGGGCTGTGGGTGTGCCACCAACCCCTTAAGCAGCTTACAGCCCTCCCGGCCCAGCCCAGCCCTCGATTGCATCCTAATCTGCCCAGGGTACACTGGAGCAGGGCTTACAGGGGCAACATCTGCCAAGAGATCCCGTGCCCAGATGGCGAGGGGATGCGGGGCAGGGCGCAGCCCCCAGCCCCAGGGCACAGCGCTCGGGCTGGGGGGGGGGGAAAGGCCACGGTGCTGCACTTTCACCCCACACCCAATGCTGGGGATTGGGCACACAGCAATCAACCCGCCGGTTGTGGCCAAAGGCGTTGGGAAGCGACCCTACTGCACTGGGGGTGTCGCGGGGGTCCCTTCCTCCCCCCGCAGCCCCCAAGCCCCCATCCATAGGCATTAATCCGCTTTCACTCTGCGGCGCACATCAGAGATCACGGCTTAGGAGCCAGCTGCGAGCCACGCTCTGGATAGGAGGGGGGAGGAGAGGGGAGGGGGAGCAGAGCCGTCTCCTCCCCATCAGCCGGGGTGCAGCCAACCCTCTGGGTCCCCCCGGCCCGGAGCTGCTGGCGCGGGGGGAGCGGAGCTGAGTCATGCACGGCGCTGAGCCACGCACTGCGGTGCCGCCGTGCCGCTGGCACACGGTGCGAGATGGGGACAGCCCTGTGGGCACCGCGGCCCCGGGATGCCCGACGTGGGGCTCAAACAGCATCGGGGGGAGCTCGGCGTCTCCTCGCTGTAGTGAGACAAGGACTTTCGCTCGCAACCGCGGCGGCGAATCCAGGTCAACCCCGTGCCAGACGTGGTGCCACGCGTGCCAGCCCGGGGTGGGAACCGCCGCCGTGCCGCGGTATCTGTCAACCGGCATCCTCCGGGCGACGGGATTTGGAGGCTGGCGGTACAGCGCTGAGCCCACGCCAAAATGGGGGGAAAGGGGAAACCCTGCGGCTGGGGGAGGAGCGGGGAACGTGGGAGGAGAGACCCCAAGAGCTGGGGGAACCCCCGGGATTGGGAGGTCCTCAGGATTGGAGGATAGAGCACCCCAGGAGGAGGGATGCCACGATCGGGGGGACCGCAGCAGCACGGACTCCAGGAGCCGGGGGGGACTCCAGGAACACAGGGAAACCCAGGAGTCTGGAGAATCCCACAGTCAGGAGGGGACCCCCAGGACTGGAGGGATCCCAGGAGCATAGAGACTTCAGGATCGGAGACCCCAGAATCGGGGACCTCAGGTGCTGGGAGAGGGGAGAGGACAGCCGACACCTCAGGATCCCAGCAGGAGGGATCCCTCACTCAGCGAGACCCCAGAAGGTGGCAGAGACCAGGACCGGGGACCGCAGGAACTCGGGGGAGCAGCAGAAGGATCTCAGAATTGGGGACTCCCGGAGCAGAGCAGAGCAGAGCACAGCTCACGTCCCGTTCCGCGGCTCCGCTCCCCCCCCATCCCCGCGGCCCTGCGGCAGCGCAGCCGCGCCACGGGGCGGGCAGGCCGGGAGCTTAGCTCTGCATTTCAATTGTGGCACAGCGCAAAAAAAACGTCGGGGAGAGCGGCGGGACGCGAACGGGATGCGGGGGTGCGGGGCGGGTGTGGGATGGATGGAAGGTACGTGCGGGGGGGGGTGCGGGATGGATGCAGGGAAGGTGTGGGATGGATGCGGGATGGCAGGGATGGCAGGGATGGCAGGGATGGCAGGGATGCGGGACGCGCCGTGCCACCGCTATGCCAGCCCTGTGCCGCCGCCGTCCGGCAGCTCCACAACGGCCGCCCCCCCCGCCCGCAGGGCCGCTCCATCCCGGAGGGCCATTCGGACCCCCCGTCCCCTCCCTGTCATCCCCGGACGAAGCCGTGCCGGCCCCCTCCTCGCTCCCCGTCGCCGCGCCGTCTCCCATTCCCCCCGCCCCGCTCCCCCTCCCCTCCCCTCCCGCTCCCCGCTCACCGCTCGGGCAGCCCCCGCCGCTCTCCGCCGCCCGCAGCGCTCTGGGGTCCGGGCCGGCACCGGGCGGGCACTGCGCATGCGCTGCCGTCGCTTTCCCCGCTGCGGGGTGGAGCCACGCTGACCGCGCCCCGCGTCGTCACGGCAACGGGCGGAGGGACCGCCCACTTACCTCCGTCGCCGCTTCCGGCATGGCGCCCCCTGGCGGCCGGCTGTGGTGGAGGACTGTGGGAGCCTCCGAGGATCCGCCGGGGGGCGGTGCGGGTACCTCCCCGCGTCCCCTCGTCCCCGTCCTCAAGGCCCGGCTCCCCGCACCCCCGTGTTCCTTTATCCCCATCTCTCTGTGCCCTCGTATCCCCATGTTCTTATGGGGGTCCCACATGTGTGCGTCCCCACAACACCATGTCCCCATCTTTGTGTCCCTTTGTCCTCACGTCCCCATATCCCCGTATTTTCATGTCCCCATGTCCCTGTGTCTCCACACTCCCATATCCCCGTGTCCCCACTTCCCTGTGTCCCCACATCTCCATGTCCCCATCTCACAGAATCACAGAATGGCCAGGGTTGGAAGGGACCTCAAGGATCATGAAGTTCCAACCCCCTGCCACACGCAGGGCCACCAACCTCCACATTTCATAGCAGCCCAGGCTGCCCAGGGCCCCATCCAACCTGGCCTTGAACACCTCCAGGGATGGACGGGGCATCCACAGCCTCTCTGGGCAGCTGTTCCAGCACCTCACCACTCTCTCTGTAAAGAACTTCCCCTGACATCCAACCTCAATCTTCCCTCCCTCAACTTCAAACCATTTCCCCTTGTCCTGCTGTTATCTGCCCTTTCAAAGAGTTGATTCCCCTCCTGTTTGTAGGCTCCCTTTAGGTACTGAAAGGCTGCCGTGAGGTCACCCCGCAGCCTTCTTTTCTCCAGGCTGAACAAGCCCAGCTCCCTCAGCCTGTCTTTGTAGGGGAGGTGCTCCAGTCCCCTCATCATCTTTGTGGCTCCTCTGCACCCTCTCCAACAGCTCCCTGTCTTTCTTGTACTGGGGGCTCCAAACCTGGACACAGTACTCCAGATGGGGCCTCACAAGAGCAGAGTAGATGGGGACAATCACCTCCCTGTCCCTGCTGGCCACCCCTCTTCTGATGGAGCCCAGGATTCCGTTTGCTTTCTGAGCTGCAAGAGCACACTGCTGGCTCATGTTCAGCTTTTCATCCATCAGGACCCCCAGGTCCTTCTCTGCAGGGCTGCTCTCAAGGACCGCTCCTTCCAGTCTGTAGGGATGCCTGGGATTCCTCTGCCCAAGTGCAAAACCTTGCACTTTGTGTTGAACCTCACCAGGTTCACCCTGGTCCACCTTTCCAGCCTCTTGAGCTCCCTCTGCATGGCATCCCTTCCAAACTTGCTGAGGGTGCTCTCGATTCAGTGGTCATTGATAAAGATGTTAGATAGCACCGGTCCCAACACAGACCCCTGGGGGACGCCGCTCATTACGGCCTCCACCTGGACATGGCGCCATTGATAACCACCCTCTGTCTGCGGCCTTTCAACCAGTTTCTTATCCATCGAGTGGTCCACCCATCAAATCCACATCCCTCCAATTTGGAGATAAGGATGTGGAGGGGGACCATGTCAAAGGTCTTGCTCAAATGGAGGTAAATGACATCGGTTGCCTTTCCCTTGTCCACCGATGCCGTCACTCCATCATAGAAGGCCACCAGATTGGTCAAGCATCACCTTCCCCTGGTGAAGCCATGCTGACTGTCACGGATCACATGCCCATTCCTCATGTGATCAAGCATGTCATCCAGGAGGATCTGTTCCATGATCTTCCCAGGCACAGAGGTGAGACTCACCAGCCTGTATTCCTTGGGTCCTCCTTGCTCACTTTCTGGGAGTGATGTGACCCTTTCTGGGACGAGTCCCATGTCCCCATCTCCACGTCCTCATGTCCCTATGTCTCCATTTCTACGACCCCATGTCCCCACTTCCCTGTGTCCCCACCTCCCCATGTCCTCATCCCTGTCTCCATTGTCCCCATGTCACGTTCCCATTTGTGTCCCCATGTTCCCCAGTTCTGTGTCCCTACATCCCCACATCCTTGTGCCTTTGTGTCTTCACATCCCAGTGTCCCCATCTCCATGTCTCCATGTCCTCATTTCTGAGTCCTCATGTTCCACCTCCCTGTGCCCCCATGCTATGTCCCCATTTGTGTCACCATGTCCCCACATTCCCATGTCCCCATGTCCTCATTTCTGAGTCCTCATGTCCCACCTCCCTGTGTCCCCATGCCATGTCCCCATTTGTGTCCCCATGTCCACACACTCCCATGTCCCCATGTCCTTATTTTCGCCCCCTTATCTCCATATCCCCACATCCCTGTATCTCCATGCCATGTCCCCATTCGTGTCCCCATGCCCTCCGCCCCCACATGCTGACGGTGGCATTGCAGTGCTGCGTCGGTGCCGCCCCTCCGCCCCCCCCCCCCCATCAGACAGCGCTGCGGTGAGAACAGTTTTAATGCGCGACGGGAGCGGCCCCCCCTCGCCTACGGGGACATCTACGGGGACAAAGTGCACGAAGCCACATTTCACATCTCACACTACCCCGGGGGGGGACGGGGGCAGGGGCGGCCCCATAGCACCATGGTGTGTGTGTGTGGGGGGGGAAAGGCTGGGAGGAGGTGGGGGGGGGTCCCTGCGGTGTGTCCCCTCCCGCTATCGACACGAACCATTATTGGGGGCATTTCCACGCGATGCACAAAGGAGGCAAAAAAACGCTCACTGATCCAAACCCGACGTGCAAACAGAAAAGAGACGGGGGGGGGAGGGGGGGAGGTAGGGGGGGAGCTTCCTCCTGCCCCCCCCCGCCGCACCCCCCCAGCCCCGGCCCCATCGCTGGGGCTCAGACCCACGGCCCTACAGCACAGCTCCAGGGGGTCGCCCCCATCCACCGGGGCACCCCTCGGGAGGGGCCACGTCTCAGCTGAGCCGGGGGCGCGGGGCTCGGGGGGGCCCCGCCCGAGGGCTGCCTGCATCCTCACTTGGGGAGCAGCACCTCGGCGTTACCAAATGCCGCTTGATCGCCCTCCGGGGGGGGCGAGGATCCGGGCCGAGGCGCGCTTGGGGACGTGATCATCGATCTGCGAACCTGCGGGGGACAGGCGGACACGTAGATGGGTGGACGGGACCCGTAGCACAGCCCCCTCCTTCCCCCTCCCCCGGCATCCAACTCCCACCCACTCCAACACCATGGGAGCGTGGGATGGGGATGGGAATGGGGATGGGATGAGGGTGGGATCAGCCCCTGCCCGGCCCAGGACCCT
>NW_024963439.1:0-3317 GCF_019238085.1 Lagopus leucura | reverse complement strand
CTAATGAGAGCTTTAGAAATGAAGTGGGAGCTCCATACTCTGTGGCACCCTCCTTCTTCAGGGAAAGTAGAATGAATCAATCAGATGCTGAAGAAGCACTTGTCAAAATTGGTTTCAGAGACCAAATTACCATGGACAAAGTGTTTGCCTGTAGCCCTTGTCAGAATATGAACCACTCACAGAAAAGGCTTAGGAGTATCACCACACGAAGTGCTGCTTGGGTGGCCGTACTTGGGAATGGTGAGATGCCCGCTCCTGAAACCAAGGGTAAGTTTCTCCAGAACTGTGTACTCAGGTTGTCTGCTGCTCTGTTACCCCTTAAGGAATGTGGACTGTTGGCTCAAACTCCACCTCTGGAATTTCCAGTGCACTCATCCCGTGTTGGAGGCTGGTCCTAATATGCACCTGGAAGGAATAAAGGCTTCAGCCCGAGTGGGATGGAATGGATCATTTCAGGTACTGCAGTGGGTGTCGTCTACCTTGACTTCAGCAATGTTTTGTTACAGTCTCCTGTGACATCCTGGTAATGAAGCTGAGAAAGTGTGGGATAGATGAGTGGATGATGAGGTGGGCTGAGAACTGGTTTACTGGCTGAGCTCAGTGGTGGTGATGGGCAGCACAGAGTGCGGCTGGAGAGCTGTGAGCGGCGGTGCTCCCGGGGGTTGGTGCTGGGTCGGGTTGTGAAGGGGAGATTGTGTTTGTGCTGTAGAAGCTTTGAGTATTTTCTGTATGTAGTACTGGCTTTACTGAACTTACAGCCCTCTTGTGAAAGAGCCGTTTGCCTTCCACTAAGAAAGGTGCTGAGCAGAGTTAAAAAGTTAAAGATTGGGGTGTTCTGATTGGGGTGGAATTGAGGTGGGAAAGAAAGACCATATAAAGGGAAATTGCATGTACCCGCTCTCTGTTTCACGCTTTCCACGAGGTTCGTGAATGCAGAATGAAGCTGTACTTGCTAAACGTTGTGCTGTTTTTTTGCTGTTGCCGAAGTGGGGCAGTGACCAGGGAGTATTACATCGGGATTATAGAGACAGCATGGGACTATGCTCCTGGTAGTACTGATATCATATCTGGACAACGTTTTGCAGAAGAAGAGTAAGTAATGTAGTTCGTACTGATGGAGTTTTATTTAATAGCATTGTCTGCTTTAGATGCTAGGACCAGGACCTGGTGAAGTCGGTGAAATGAATATTGCTAGTGTCAGTGAACCTGGTGGCTGACATATAAGGGAGTATTTACTTTTTCCTGACTTGCTTAAGAACTAAATTGCGACTCTCTGCTGATGGAAAATGTTGTACAATGTAATGTTCTTTTTGTGACTTTATCGTAATGAAACGTTTATTAACTAGAGGTAGGGAAATGATCATGTGAATGCCTACTGTTATTTTGAATTAGCCAAGTGGCAGTGATGAAGGGAAGGCTTCTGCTTTTACATTTTTAAACTCAGAAGTTTAACATGTTTTTTCTGTTCTCATTTTTCTGTTGGGCACAATTTTCCTTTATTTCCTTTCAATTTAGAAATGTTTGTTGTTGGCAGTGGTCTCTTTCTTGTGGAGATGCAGCAGCTGGAATGTTTCATGCAAGAAAGGCTTTGTGCAGTTTGAGAAATAGAGGATAATTGTGTTGAGGAGAAAGGTGATACCCTGAAGACATAAATAATAAATAAAGAAAACTCAGATATCAGAGGCACCAAAGAAAGTATTGGACAGGAAAAAAAAATAGTCATCCTCTCAATTTTTTCAGTGCTTTTAAAATGAAGTAGAATTATACTAAATGAAGAGTGAAGAAGTATATCACTAGTAAGAAGAGTCTTCTCCTTGCTGACTGTGAAGTCAACGTAACGTGATACTTGTTGGTTTTAACTGGCTTTGGAAGATTATGCAGAACTTGAAGCACGTACAAAAATGTTGAGCAGGAAGACCTGTTGTTTGACTTATAAGCAGCAGAAAATTGTGTCAAGTATCCTTATCTTCAGTCTACAAAATAGATAGAAAAAATTCATAGTTGGTGTGTAGCATTTAGTCTCTATCTGAGTGCCTGTACTCTTCAGAAATGTGAATGTATTTGCTTCTAAAGGCAGATTGTGCACAGTGCTACAGAGGCTTGGCTTTTGTTTGAGATCTGCTAATTAGCACTGTTCAAGTATAAAGTGAATATCTGATATTGTGTATTTTCTTTACAGGCAAGCTGAAGTCTTCCTTAAAAGAGGACCGCAAAGGATAGGAAGCATTTATAAGAAGGCTGTCTACACTCAGTACACTGATGTTTTATATGATGTGATAGTTGAGAAACCTTCCTGGCTGGGTTTTTTAGGCCCTATCATTAAAGGAGAAGTTGGTGATTCCATTGTTGTTCACTTGAAAAACTTTGCTTCCAGAAACTACACACTGCATCCACATGGTGTAAAATATACAAAGGAAAACGAAGGTAAGCTTGAGTCCATTTTGTGTCAGAATTTAACAAAAGCTTTGTCATCAAAGATACAACTGCCTAAGCGAATTATCTTCTGAAACAAGACACACTCAGTTTAAAATAGGAGCTGATTAAGAACTTCTGGTATTTGTTCAAGAGTGAAATACTGAGCCAAAAGTGGGGTTCGTGTAGAAGGCAATTTTAGATCAACGTTCCATCTGAAATGAGGGTAATGTAGGGATGTCTGAAGGAAAAAAAAAAACGATGCTGTTGTAAAGAAAATACTGTTTGTATAAGTTATAACTCTTAACGGTATTAAGAATTCTGAATTATACACAAGATATAAGATACACAAGTTCCTTAAAACAGGCAAATGCCTTCAGCTTAGATAAATTAGCCATCACGCTTTCAGATGTACTGTAACCATGCTACTGGTATTAGTGAAGACAGTAGTTGTTGGCAATAGGGGAGACTTTCAAGCTGTGAAACACTGCTGCAGTTTCACTGAAATTAGTGGAGTCCTTGCATATTGACAGGTAGAAGAGTCGTGTTCTCTTCTGGACAATCTATGGAGTGTTTTTGTAGTATCTTTTATGCATACAGCAACCCATGAATGTGCCATCTGTCAGAAAGAGCAGCGTGTCCCTCCTGAGGAAATACTGTCATTCCAGTTTCCTCCTTGAAAACTACTGAATGTAGTATGATGACATCTAAACCTGAGTCTGTAGCCTGACAATTCACTCTGCCAGATGCACCTCACTGGGTAGTTTTCCATACTATTATCTGCAAGAAAGACTGCACTGGAATATAGCCACTGAAAGTTTTATTAAGATGCCTTAAAAACTGTGTGAATTATTGAGTAGATACTGTCAAAAGTAGTCTTTGAAAATTTTTCAGTGGGGAAAAAA
>NW_024963438.1:5864-9177 GCF_019238085.1 Lagopus leucura | reverse complement strand
GTGCTGCCTGGCGTGGGGCTGCTGCCTTGCGCCGTCCGTCTAATAAAGGAAGCAATGAGTTGTTCAGTTTTAGGCTATGTGAGCATGGTGAATACAGCTGTGAGATCCAGGCTTCTCTCTTCCCATTTATCTCATAAGGAACAGAAGGTTTGCCTCTGTGTAGAGGCTGAGTGTTATGAGCACACTGCTCTGCTTTCTTTCATAAGAAAATGGCAAAGTGCTCCCGGGTTCTTTGTCTGCCCAGCACAGCAGTCCTTAGGGCCGCTGAAGCCCAGCCTGGCTGCAGGCAGATGCACAGAAATGAAAGGTTTGGACCTGTGCCTGGTGCTGGGGCTCAGTTTGGCTGCAGCAGCACTTGGAACGTTGAGATGTTGGATTTCCTCTGTGCAGGGCGGCCACAGGGCTGCACTGGGGGCCATCCCATACCGACGGCCGCAGCAGAGGCCGGCCCTGGTCCCAGCTGAGCTCTCGGAGGAGGAAGCCATGAGGATCGCCAGGATCTTCTCTGCTCGGCTCTGCGAGAAGGAATAGCGTGGATGAGAGCGTGGATGGAGATCTCATGGCACAGCTGATTCCTGGCACGTCACAAGCACCGTGTCCTCAGGGAGAGGAGGTGAGAGCAGCAGGGTTCGCCCTCTGGTCCTTAATTGTCCTAATTGGGGTTTACTTGGAGGGAGCAGAAGCGTGGTGGCCCACCAAGGGCAGCTGCAGGCGGAGATCTCAGGTGACGCTCAGCTCCCTGCTGCCCAATCCATTGACCGACTTGTTCTTCAGTTCTCCACCCACTGAGATCCATTCTCATGCAATTTCTCTCCTGTTTATACAACAACTTTGGTCAAACATCCCATTTTGGGGCATCTCCTTGACCCAAAGGATGGAGAACACGAACAAATTGCCATCCTGAGGGACAGCACAGAGCTGCTGCATCACCGCCCGTGCGAGGGGGTGGGAGAGGAGCTCCCTCCCCTCCTCGTGGCCTTTAAGAATCACTGTACATCCAGACCACGGATGCCATACAGCCGAGTGTACAAAAGGGTTCGCATAGAAATACTGAACTTTTATATTATAAATTATATTGTAAATTATTTCTGTACATTTCTACGCCGGATCCCCGTGCTGCAAGTTGTGTCCGCGCTGCTGTGGCAGTGCAGTTTGTGTTTCAATAAAGTGATGCCCATTTTTGGCTTTGTGTGCCTGCACTGCCAGCTGCATCCACGGGATCGAATACCTCCAAGCAGTGCAGGTGAAGCAGAGCAGGGTGAGGGGGTCCTGCTGGTGTCCCCAAAGGTGGGGATGGAGCCGCCCAGGGGGTTCCGTGGCTGTGAGTTTTAAGAAAGCAGAAAAAGGGCTTTTGTTGAGTTCTCACCCCATCCTGGAGCTGCTTCCCATCCCCGCAGCCTTTGTGCATCGCTGTCTGCCAAATGGGGCGGTGGTTTTGTTGCCTGTGCCCCGTGGATGTGAACTCAGGGTTCCTCCATGTGAGCGCAGGGGACGCGCGGTGGCGGCTGCGGTGCAGGAAATCCCTGTGTGGTAAACAAACCTGGCAGCTGTGTGGGATTAATGACAGCCTCGTGCTGGGGACAGAGGGTCTGTCCCCAGGCTCCTAATCAGACCAGATTGTATTTTCCAGTGCTGCTCCCTCAAAGCTCTGGCGCGGGGACTGAAATGCCGTCACCCCTTGGAGCTGCCAGGCGGCCCCGCTCTCAGCAGCTCAAATGCCAAGTGGGGGACGGGGCTGTGCTGTCACCCGATCCCCGCAGCGCCTGGAACGTCCTCTGGGTGCTATAAATTGGGTGCAGAGAGCTGGCGCTCGGGGCTGCACGTGGGTGGAAGGAGTGAGACGGGGACACGGAGCCCACGGTAAGGACCTGTGGGACACCAGGACTCAGCGGGCTGCACCAGGCTGCTCCGGATCTCGGTTTCCCTAAGGATGCAGAGAAACAGAGCGGGATTTGATTCTGTACTTGTCTGAAGCCAACCAGAGCCGTGGCAGTGAACTGCCATCTCCATCCGTGAGCCAGGAGCCCCGCAGGACGCGGCGTCCCATTGCCAAACCTTTGCGTTCCCTGCCAGCCGTCATGGTGGGCCTGAAGCCCCCCGAGGTTCCCCCCACGGCCGCCGTGAAGTTCTTCAGCGCCGGGACGGCCGCCTGCATCGCCGACCTCTGCACCTTCCCCCTGGACACCGCCAAAGTGCGGCTGCAGGTAAAAGCCCCGAGAACCCCGTGGGCAGATGGAGCTCCCACGGTGCCGGGAGCCACTGCAGCGATGCCACCGAGCAGGGACAGCGGGGACACAGAGGGTGAGGTGACGTGTGGGCACCCCACAGATCCAGGGCGAGGTGAGGATCCCACGCAGCACCAACACGGTGGAGTACCGGGGTGTGCTGGGCACGCTGAGCACCATGGTGCGGACCGAGGGACCCCGCAGCCTCTACAGCGGGCTGGTGGCCGGGCTGCAGCGGCAGATGAGCTTCGCCTCCATCCGCATCGGGCTCTACGACTCTGTGAAGCAGCTCTACACCCCAAAAGGGGCTGAGAGTGAGTGCAGTGGGGGCTGGGACCTCACCCCTGTTGTGCATCCCAACCTGGTGTGCAACGGCCCCAGTAGACACCAGGCCAACCCACCCCAACGGGGGACCAACCACCTCAATGGGGGACCAACCCACCCCGATGGGCAACCAACCATCTCAACGGGAACCAACCTACCCCAGTGGGGGACCAACTCATCCCAGTAGGGATCAACCCATCCCAATGGGGGACCGACCCACCACAATGGAGGACCAATTCATCCCAGTAGGGATAACCCACCCCTAACCTTCCCCAATAGGGGACCAGCTCATCCCAGCAGGGATAACCCATTCCAAAGAGGGACCAACCCACCCCAATGGGGGACCAACTCATCCCAGCAAGGACCAACTACCTCAGTGGCAACCAACACACCCAAAGCGTACAGAACCCAGCCCTAGCTGCACAGCCCTCCCCAAAATGCACCCCCAAACCCCAGAGTCACCCCTCTCCCTGCTTGTGGCACGGGATGGGGTCCCAACACGTGCCTTCCCCAAGGCACAGGGCTGCTGGTGCGGCTGCTGGCGGGCTGCACCACAGGGGCCGTGGCAGTGACGTGCGCCCAGCCCACCGACGTGGTCAAGGTGAGGTTCCAGGCTCTCGGGGCACTGCCAGAGAGCAACCGTCGGTACAGCAGCACCGTGGATGCCTACAGGACCATCGCCAGGGAGGAGGGAGTGCGTGGGCTGTGGAGAGGTAGGGGATGGGATGGGATGGGATGGGATGGGATGGGATGGGATGGGATGG
>NW_024963438.1:0-5854 GCF_019238085.1 Lagopus leucura | reverse complement strand
GGGATGGGATGGGATGGGATGGGATGGGATGGGATGGGATGGGATGGGATGGGATGGGATGGGATGGGATGGGATGGGGATGGGGTGGGATGGGATGGGATGGGGTGGGATGGGATGGAAATGGGGTGGGATGGGATGGGATGGGGTGGGATGGGGTGGGATGGGATGGGATGGGATGGGATGGGATGGGATGGGATGGGATGGGATGGGATGGGGATGGGGTGGGATGGGATGGGGTGGGATGGGATGGAAATGGGGTGGGATGGGATGGGGTGGGATGGGGTGGGATGGGATGGGATGGGAGGTGGAAATGGAATGGAAAAGGAGATAGTGATGAGGAAGGCACGTGAGACGGCATGGCATGGCATGAGGATAGGGATGAAATAAAAGAGAGGAATGACATGGGATGGGAACAGGACACAGCATCAGAGCAGTTTGGGTGAGAAGAAATCTCAAAGCCCCCCCAAGCACCAACCCCTCCATGGGCAGGGACACCTCCCACAGCCCTGGGTCTGTAGCTCCATCCATGGCTTTGAGCATGCAGAGGGGCACCCACAGCTCTGGGCAGCAGCGCCAGGGCCCTCCTTAAAGGTGAAGAATTTCTATGAGAACTGTAGGGATATGGCACTGAGCAACACGGTCAGTGGGTACGGTGGAGCTGGGTTGGGGTTGGACTTGGGGATCTTGGAGGGCTTTTCTAACTTAATCATAGAATGACAGCATGGCCTGGGTTGCAAAGGAGCACAGCGCTCATCCACCTCCAAGCCCTGCTGTGTGCAGGTCGCCAACCAGCAGCCCAGGCTGCCCACAGCCACATCCAGCCTGGCCTTGAATGCCTGCAGGGATGGATGGGGCATCCACAGCCTCCTTGGGCAACCTGTGCCACTGCCTCACCACCCTCTGCCTCCAAAACTTCCTCCTCACATCCAACCCAAACCTCCCCTGGCTCACTTTCAAGCCATTCCCCTTGTCCTGTCACCACCCACCCTCACACACAGCCGTTCCCCCTCCTGTTTATCCACTCCCTTCAAGCACTAAAGGCCGCCATGAGGTTTCCCCAGAGCTTCTTCCAAGCTAAGCAATCCCAGTTCCCTCAAAATGATTCTATGAACCCCATCTCTCAGCTCTGAATGGGGACAAGGGATGGGGACAGAGCTGAGGACAGGGACAGTGGCACTGGGGCACCCCGTGCCAACGCCAGCGCCCTCCCCACAGGGACGCTGCCCAACATCGCCCGCAATGCCATCATTAACTGCGGTGAGCTCGTCACCTACGACCTCATCAAGGACGCGCTGCTGCGGGCGCAGCTGATGGCAGGTGAGGACAGGACCGAAGGCGCAGCCCCACGTGCCGCCCCAGCCCCCCCAAAAGCCCTCACCTCCGTTCTGCCCCGCAGACAACATCCCCTGTCACTTCGTGGCTGCTTTTGGGGCCGGATTCTGCGCCACGGTGGTGGCGTCACCGGTGGATGTGGTGAAGACGCGGTACATGAACGCCAGCCCTGGGCAGTACCGGAATGTGCCGAGCTGCCTGCTGGCCCTGCTGCTGCAGGACGGCATCGCTGGCCTCTACAAGGGGTGAGTGGTGGGACGCCACCGGCTGCGCTCTGCTCACCAGCCTCATTTTGCCACCGTGGCACAAAGTGGGGATGGCTGACGTCCCCTCCGACACTGCTGTCCTCACCGCAGGTTCGTCCCCTCCTTCCTGCGCCTCGGCTCCTGGAACGTGGTGATGTTCATCTCCTATGAGCAGCTGCAGCGTGTGGTGATGCTGGCCCGGTCTGCACCCCCCTGATCGCCCCCAGCCCCACTCGTCAGCGTTGATGAGCTGCAGCAGTCAATTATATTAATTGCTGAAGGGAGGCAGCAAAGGTCCCCAACCCTGTGGGATGAGAGGGACCAAAGGCGGCTCTGTGAGGGACCAGCAGGAGGAGAATGGAGAGAAGGGAAGGATGGAAGAAGGGAAGGGAAGGTCCACAGCGGAGAGGGGAGAGGAAGGAAGAAGGTGTTGAGGTTTTCCAGTTGGGAACAGCGGTGCTTTCCGGCAGCAGTGGGACAGAGAGGTGGGAAGGAGCTGTGTGGGATGGGGGATGTGGTGAATCCAGGTATTCCTCACTGATGCTGCAAATAAATCACCCCTATGGGGTTTGTCTCAGCAGGACTCGGGGCTCCATCACCTTATTTTTATTACAGGGGTGGGTTTTTCTCCTGGTCCGGAGGTGCAGTTGGGTTACAATCCTCGTGGTGTTTTCCTCAATGATTCTGGTCTTGCCAGAAGGGAGCAGCCCAAAACTGGGGAACGCTGCAGTGCAGAAGGAAGGGAGGAGGAGGGCAGCAATCAGTGCACTGAAACACGAGGGGAGCAGAGCTGGGGAGGTGGGAGCAGCCCCAGCAGCGTTCTGTGGACGGATGGGGTCCTGGCACGTGGGGAAATCCCCCATTTTAAACCTCACTCACAGTGCTGGCAGCCTCACCAGGACAGCAGGAGGCTGACAGCTCCTAGGACAGCAGCGCACGCCTCAGGAGCAGCTTCTTGTCGGGCGTGAGGCGTTTGGGGAAGCAGACATTGAAGTGGATGAGGAGGTCACCCCTACGCCGCGGGTCCTTGAGCAGAGGCATCCCCTCCCCAGGCACCACTTTGCAGTACGTGGGGCTGCAAAGCGAGAGAGGGCTGAGAAGGGTGGTTGAGATGGGCTCCTGAGGGGGGAGATGGGGCCCCACTGAGGTGCACAGAGCATCTCCTGCCAGCACGGCCCCAAACAGTGCCCTGCATGCACATGTGAGGTTTCTGAAGGCAGATTTGCTCCCACCCAACGCCAGCCCACCCTGCCCTTTCCTCCCCTTGCCCTCACATTCCTTAACCCGGAGGCAGCGCCGCTCCATCCAGCTCCCACCTCCCCATTTTTGCCTCTCCAAGCACCCTGAGGGTGAGCAGAGCACAGTGGTGGGACTCTGCCTGCAGGTCGGGATCCCCCAGCCTGCTCCCAAAGCTCTTGAAGCATCCAAGAACCCAAGCAGAGCAGCCAGCAGCCTGCAGGGCTTCCTCCCACAGCCCCCATTCCCCTGCAGCTCTGCACCACGTCCCACCCTGAGCCGAGCCCTCTGCTCACTGCACGATGTCATTGATGGGGACGTTCAGCAGCCGCCCGTCCAGCGTCCTCACATCCACCGTGCAGCCAATCAGTGCCTGCAGACACAGGGCAGGACCCTGAGCTGCAGCTGTGGCCACACAGGGACCCCAGTCCTTAACCATGAGAGCAGTGGGGCGGCCAAGGAGGACGACTCCCAGACACCAAAAGGGCCAAGGCCTCAAACCCAGCACTATCCTCCCTCCTCTGCACGTTTTGCTGCTGCTGGATGAAGGCAAACGGCAGCTGGGATCCCCTCCCTTTGCTCCTCACCTTTCCCAGGGGGATATTGGCCACGTAAATGAGGTCGTCCTTGGTTCTTTTAAACCTCGGGTGAGGTTTCTCTTGGATAACAAAGGTGATGTCGGCTGGAATGACGTTGGGGCCCTAAAAAGGGGGGGAAAAAAAGATCTGGGAATGGTTGGATACACCGTTTCAGAGAGGGGACACCAATAGCTGCGCCTTTGTTGACGGCTTGTAAGAAAAGAGCATTTTCTTCACTTAGGGCAAAAAAGCCAACAGTGTGTTTTAGCAAAGTTAAGCCAAAGGAAACCAGAGCGAGTTCTGCAAACGTGAGGGCAGACAGAACAGCACCCCTTTCTGTTATGTTGACCCCAAAGGCAGAAGGGGCTCCTTTCTTTCCGATTCTGAGCACAGCAGCGCAGCCGCACTCCGGAGGAATCTGTCACTTCCCTGGGTCAGCACTAAGGGCACAGCACAGCCACGTGTCCACACAGGAGCAGTGGCAGAACAACAACCCTGAGCTCCCACTGCTGGGACACAGCAGAAACAGGAAAACCTGCAAAGAACACACAGCTGTGCCTGAGGAAATCCAGCCCAGAACTTCAGGTCACTGTGGTTACCTGGTCTCCTTCCTTCTCAAACGTGACCCTGGTGCCTTGCTTCCAGCCTGGCTGCACGTCGATGATCAGGATCTTGTCCTTGATGGTGCTGGTTTGGCCGTCTTCGTTCATCACCTGCAAGGGTGGATGAGCTCAGGGGTAGAGAAGGGGAACCTCTGCTGTCAGAACAGCTCCAAACTGGGCTGGATGCACCCTGGGCAACGTGATGTGATGTGGGGAAGCAGTCCTCACCCTGCCCAGCACAAGCTCTCTGTCCTTACCCGACGGGAGATCTTCATCTTCTTGGTGCAGCCAAAGAAGAGATCCTCAAGGGAGACGTGGAGGTCCCACACCATCGGGGGGTCCTGCTTCATCACACCTCTTCCTCGCAGCCCTCCAAAGGGCAGGGTCACCTCCAAGCCATCCTTGGTGAAGAACTCTGCATGGGGCAGCGTGAGGGACGCAGGGCTCCAAACCCCAGTCCCAGGGTGAAAGAGAGAACAAAACTTCCAGCAGAGAGGAGATGGAGATGAGATAATGGGGAAATATTTCACTCAGGGGGCAGTGAGGCCTTAAAACTGCTGCCCAGAGCTGTAGGTGCCCCATCCTTGGAGGTGCCAGAGGCCACAGATGGGCCCTGGGCAGCCTGAGCTGGGGGCATCCAGCCCAAAACAAGAGGTGGGGCTGAGGGGGGTTTGAGGTCCGTTAGGAAGAAGCACTGAGACAGACCATGAAGTTCAAAGGCTGGTGGTGAGCACAGCCCTAAAGGCTGCCCCAGGGATGGCAGCAGAGCACCCACCCACCTGCAAAGGGGTTGTGTCCTCCAAAGAACTCCTTGAAGACTTTGTCGGGGTTGTTGTGGAACACGTAACCAGCAGTCCAAGCATCTTCACCTCCAGACTCCACAGGGATGCCACCTTTGAGACCTTCCTCACCAAACCTATCGTAGATGCCTCTCCTTACGGCTAGGGGACAAGGAAGGATTGGGAACAGCCATTTTACTGAGAGAAGGACACCCTCAGAACAGCCCTGTGGAGTAGGATGTGGAGGTTCTGATGGAGAAAAGCAGGACATGAGGCAGCAGTGTGCACTCGCAGCCCATAAGGCCAGCAGGGCTGCACCAACAGAGGGGGCAGTGGGCAGGGAGGGGATTGTTTCCCTCTGTCTGCCCTCGTGTGGAGCACTGCATTCAGGTCTGGGGCCCCCAGCACAGGAGGGATGTGGGGCTGTGGGTCCAGAGGAGGGCATGGGGATGCTCAGAGGATGGAGCCCTCTCTATGGAGACAGGCTGAGGGAGCTGGGGGTGTTCGGCCTGGAGAAGGGAAGGCTGTGAGGAGACCTCACTGAGGCCTTCCAGTGCCTGAAGAGAGCTGATAAATAGGAGGGAGAGAAACTTTTCACACAATCTGATAGTGATAGGACAAAAGGGAATGGCTTTAAACTAAAAGATGCCCTCTGAACAGACGTGAAGAGGAAATGCTTTCCCCAGAGGATGGTGAGACCCCAGCACTGCTGCCCAGAGCTGTGGGTGCCCATCCCTGGAGGTGACAAGGCCATGGATGAGCCCTGGGCAGCCTGAGCTGGATGGGGGAGCGGGGAGGGTGATGGCACCCAGTCCACATCAGAGGGATGGGAGGGTTTTAACATCCCCTCTAACTTCAGCCATTCTATGATTCTATGATTTTCTCCTTCTTCTCGTCATGGAGGAAAGCCCCAGCCCCAAGCTTCGCTTGGGCAGAGGTGAGGTAGATAGTGCCCCTAAAGTGAGGATGGGTTGGATGTGAGCAGGGCTTGCTGCACTGCGTGAATGTTTACAAGGATGGATGGTGACAGGACAAGGGAATGGTTTGAAAGTGAGACAGGGGAGGTTTGGGTTGGATGTGAG
>NW_024963437.1:0-1483 GCF_019238085.1 Lagopus leucura | reverse complement strand
GGGTGAAGACGGAACGGGAGCAGTTTGTGGAGTTCCGCGATAAGAACCGGGACGGGAAGATGGACAAGGAGGAGACGCGGGATTGGATCCTGCCCTCCGACTACGACCACGCCGAGGCCGAGGCCCGGCATCTCGTCTACGAGTCCGACCAGGATAAGGTGCCACCCCATAACCATGGCCACCCCATAGCCTGGTACTGGGGGGGATCCATCCCATAGGCTGACATGATAGGGGATCCAGCCATCCCATAGCCTGATACTGGGGGGGATCCATCCCATAACCTGACATTGTTGGGGATCCATCCCATAACCTGATATTATTGGGGATCCATCCCATAACCTGATATCGTGGGGGATCCATCCCATAACCTGATATCGTGGGGAATCCATCCCATAACCTGACATTGTTGGGGATCCATCCCATAACCTGATATTGTGGGGGATCCATCCCATAACCTGACATTGTTGGGGATCCACCCCATAACCTGATATTGTTGGGGATCCATCCCATAACCTGATATTGTGGGGGATCCATCCCATAACCTGATATCATTGGGGATCCAGCCATGCCATAACCTGATACTGGGGGGGATCCATCCCATAGCCTGATATCATGGGGGATCCATCCCATAACCTGATATTGTGGGGGATCCACCCCATAACCTGACATTATGGGGGGTACAGCCATCCCATAACCTGATATTGTGGGGGATCCATCCCATAACCTGATATTATTGGGGATCCATCCCATAGCCTGATATCATGGGGGATCCATCCCATAACCTGATATTGTGGATGATCCATCCCATATCCTGATATTGTGGGGGATCCAGCCATCCCATAACCTGAGCCCTGTGCGCCATGGCCACCCCATAGCCTGGTACTGGGGGGGATCCATCCCATAGGCTGACATGATGGGGGATCCAGCCATCCCATAGCCTGATATCGTGGGGGATCCATCCCATAGCCTGATATTGTGGGGGATCCAGCCATCCCATAACCTGGCATTGTGGATGATCCATCTCATAACCTGATGTTATGGGGGATCCAGCCATCCCATAACCTGATATTGTGGGGGATCCATCCCATAGCCTGATATCATGGGGGATCCAGCCATTCCATAACCTGATACTGGGGGGGATCCAACCCATAACCTGAGCCCTGTGTGCCAGGGCCACCCCATAGCCTGATATTAGGGGGGATCCATCCCATAACCTGATATTGTGGGGGATCCACCCCATAACCTGACATTATGGGGGATCCATCCCATAACCTGATATTGTGGGGGATCCACCCCATAACCTGACATTATGGGGGATCCATCCCATAACCTGATGTCCCATGGCGTCCAGCCATCCCATAATAATGTCCCCTGGGATCCACCCCTCCTTACGGAGCTCCCCCCACCCCCCTCTCGCTGTCGGATCCCTCCCTTCCCCCCCTGGGTTCCTCCCTCCCCCCACAGATCCCAGATCCCCCCCCAG
>NW_024963436.1:0-2472 GCF_019238085.1 Lagopus leucura | reverse complement strand
CCCCCTGCCAAAGCAGGTTCCCTACAGCAGGTCGCACAGGTAGGCATCCAGGCAGGTCTTGAACATCTCCAGAGAAGGAGACTCCACCACCTCCCTGGGCAGCCTGTTCCAGTCCTCCGTCACCTCACTGTAAAGAAGTTCTTGCGCATGTTTGTGCAGAACTTCCTATGCTGCAGTTTCCAGCCGTTTCCCCTTGTCCTGTCTCCACTCACCACTGAAAAGAGTCCGGCCTCGCCATTCTGCCCCCTGCACCTTACATATTTATAGACCTGGATCAGGACTCTTTTCTCAAGGCTGAACAGACCCAGTTCACTCAGCCTTTCTTCATAGGGGAGATGCTCCAGGCCCTTCACCATCTTCGTGGCCCTCCACTGGACTCTTTCCAAGAGGTCCCTGTCTTTTTCGTACTGGGGAGCCCAGAACTGGACGCAGTACTCCAGATGAGGCCTCACCAGGGCAGAGTAGAGGGGGAGGATCACCTCCTTTGACCTGCTGGCCACGCTCTTTTTAATGCATCCCAGGATGCCATTGGCCTTTTTGGCCACAAGGGCACACTGCTGGCTCATGGCCAACCTGTCGTCCACCAGGACACCCAGGTCCCTCTCCGCAGAGCTCCTCTCCAGCAGGTCATCCCCCAACCTGTACCATTGCATGCAATTATTCCTCCCCAGATACAAGACTCTACACTTGCTTCTGTTAAACCTCATCCGTTTTTTTTTTTTTGCCCAGCTCTCCAGCCTGTCCAGGTCTCGCTGAATGGCAGCACGGCCTTCAGGCGTGTCAGCCAATCCTCCCAGGGATTGGAGGGGTAAATAGGAGGGGTAATGGCTGTTTCCAAGGGTGGATAGTGACAGGGCAAGAGGAAATGGCTTTAAACTGAGACAGGGGAGGTGTAGGTTAGATATTAGGAGGAATTTTTTCACTCAGAGGGTGGCGAAGCACTGGAACAGGTTGCCCAAGGAGGTTGTGGGTGCCCCATCCCTGGAGGCATTCAAGATAGGGATGTGGCTCCCTTGTCTGGTGGTTGGTGACCCTGCGTATAGCAGGGGGGTTGAAAGTAGATGATCGCTGTGGTCCTTTTCAACCTGGGCCATTCTATGAATCTACGATTCTGTGATTCTCTTGCTTTATCCAGTGATGCTGTAACTCCATCCCAGTGGGGCTACAGCCATGGGAGAAGCAAGCCATGAAATCTGGCTCGCCACGCCCTGCTTCCCTGCTAAGAACCCTCCCAGTTTCTGTGAGGTCACAAAGCCTTTGAGGTCACCCAGCAAGTGGTGCTGCTGCCGCCACTCAGTTGCTGTGCAGACACTGGTGCTGCTGGTGGCTCGATTGAGCTCAGGTCAGAGTGACGGCCAGAGTGCAAGTTGAAGGAAGGTGCAATGCTCAGCCCGAGGTTTTCCATACTCCTCGTCTTCTGCTTGCCCTTCCTGTTCTCCGGCAGCCTTGCCCATTCTGGACACCCTTCCTGGGCCACGGTCATGTGGGATGTGGATCCCCAGGACACGGGGAAGCCAGGCATTGGCAAGGCAAGCTGGAACTACTACCTACCCTACTACTACCGCTTGAACCAGCTTTGGTCTTGGTTTGAGCACCTGGATCCACTGGGATTCGTGGAAGCGCTCTACGAGAAGAGCACAGAGCTGGGCCTATTCCTCATGGTGATTTGCCTGTGGAGAACAATTAGGAGGGGCTGCAGAGAGGTGAGTCATGGAAGTCAGGCAAGCCAGACTGTGCCTGAGTTTCTCAGGAAGAGGCACAGCCCAGATGCAGAGATCTCAGGCCCCCAAGGCCCCTGACCTTTTCATCACACCCCCTGCTCTGTCATTTCCAGGAGAAGAACCAGGAGAAGATACTCTCAGCTGCCCCAGAGACATACTGCCAGAACCGCTCCTGCAAACCCTGCAAGCTGCTCTGCCAACTGAAGGCAAACCCTGCCTTGATGGAGATATTCCTGGAACATACCAAACACCGCTACCTGCAGGAGGATCTTCCCAGGAGCCGAGAGACGGCAAAATCATGAGAAGATGGGGAAGAAAACAGAGACTTTTCTCTGCATACCAGCACATCCCAAGTAGCTCCGGAGCAGCTGTAAACTGAAGGGGATCCGGCCAAGACACCAAGACACCTGTGCCATCACTGCGCACAGGGAGGGCATGGCTACAGCACGGGAAACGAGCAGGAAGCCATCCCTAACTCCACAAAAAACAAGGCCGGAAGGAAACAGAATCCAGAAAGCTGGAAAAGACCTACAAGATCATTCAGTTCCACCATCCAACTATCACCAACAGTTCTCATTAAACAATATCCCCCAACACAATATTATTATGACTGCTCAATATTATTATTTCTAGAATGAATATGTTTGCTTTTATTAGAACAAAAGCATGCATTGGCTTTCTCTTGTTCTCTTGCAGCATGAGAGAGGGTGATTCTAAAGTAATGACTTCTTTCCACCTCATTTTCTGGTAA
>NW_024963435.1:10627-14329 GCF_019238085.1 Lagopus leucura | reverse complement strand
GCACAAATCTCAAAGATTATTTCAGAAAGGGCATTTTTTTCTTTTTTTCTTTTTCTTTCCCTAGTTACAGCGAGGCGCTCAATCTGGAGGCAGTAAGGTGTTAGTCTCGGGACATAAGGGACAATTTGGAGTCACAAAAGGAAACTTACGGAGCAGTCTTCCTTTTCCTTAGTTACCTCTAAATACTGACAGGATGGGAATATACCTTTTTTTCCTTCAATCCTTTGCCGATTTCCTTACAAGAAAGACACAAAACTAGAAGCTATGAGCTAACTTACTCAACAATACACATATAATAGTAACTGGACAACAATAATTGGATTTCTAGCATCTGTTGATATTAAATTTATTTCAAATTTGCCATCGCAGCATTGAATTGTCCTAAGTGGTTGTACATCCAAGAAGCGGTTTGGAACTTGCTGGAGAACGCTGTAGCGGAGGCACTCGGTGACATTACATTTACTCTGTCATCATTTCCACAGTGTCCTTTGCCACTGTCCTTGTACACTTACTCTGAATGAGTATTACATGAGAACTTGTGTCCAGAAGGTCTGTATCTCCGCTCTTCCGGTTGTTTGCAGGTGAACCCGCTCCACGTTTGCATCTGGTTTTGAGTAGACGTCGCCAGCAGAATAGCTGGCGTGAACAGCCAAGTAAGTTCCATTTTCATACGGTGCAGCTGTAGGCCAAAGCAAACAAACACAAATTAATTAACAGCAACCACTCCCAAGATATCCGCAAGCTCTGGAGGTGGCAATTTTGGTTTTTGTTTGCAACAGAGAGATTTAACAGTTTGGCACACACGTCAGGACTACACGGATAGCATGGCAAATTATTCCTAGCCCCCTCGAGGAAAACGAGTACTTCTGAAACGGACGTTACCGTGCATTCCAGCATAGCTGCGGTTAAATCCACAGTTGCTAATGAAGGTTAACGACTCTGCGCTTGCCCCACGGGACGGAAACTTCTCATTGCTGTTGTCGCTGTTTTTGTCGTCCATCTGACACTTTTTTATTCCGTAGACTTTCCACAAAGATGGGTTCTGGGCCCTTTCAATCTGCAAAGTTTGAAAATAAGACATTCAGTTTTTCTTGTTAAGAAAGACATCCGAGTATCAACCATTCAGTGTCCCAAGATTCTCCTCCCAGCTACCGACACGTGGACACTAGATCATAAAATACGTTGGGCACGTGGCTCCAGATTTCAGCAGAATGAAACAGCAGAACCCGACCCAGAATGCAACAGAAGCAATCCATAGAAAACTACAAGAGATAGTCTTGCTCTGTGAGATAGGCTTCTGGGTCATACGCAAAACATCCACCTGCTGAGCACACGTGGCTTAAGGGAGAAAACTTTCTGCTCTGCTGAAGAAAAGAGCGCGCTCACCAGGTGCCTTAGAAGCAACTGCTGCATCGAATTGATGCCAATTTAAAATCAGTTCAACAGACATTATTGCTGTCACTAATCTCCTGGTCTTTGGGGGAACATCCTAAATAAATTCTCATGCAACTTGACTGTTGAGTACTTGGTTGCTCTGAAGAAGAACTGCTTATGTGCAGATGTACTTAGTCCCCTGTCACTCCAGGAGGAGCTAATGCATGAAACTAACAGCTTGAGCCTGAAAAATGTACTGGGGAACTAGATGATATCACAACTGGCTTCATATAACCAAACCAGCTCAAATCAGAGCTACCCCACTGAGGAGTGGCGAGTTAGCAAGCAATCCGGTATACGCCTCTGCACTGCCACAAGTGAGCAGTCCACGCTGCTGAGACAGAACAAATGTTCTTGAAGACATCGCTAGTAACAACCTTCACTGGCAAATTGTTTAAAATTGGTTTCTGGACAGCGAATCCCCTCTGCTTGCTGACCTTTGCTACCTGATCCGGTACCTGGTTCTGTGGCCCTTCCCGCTGCAGAGGGCATGGCAGCTGCATGAACACAGACGATACCCACGGGCACTTTGACTGAAACTGCCGTATCTGCGTTTTCACAGCATCATAAAACTTGATTTCATAAGCAGTTTCTTACTGGGGGCAGAGATATTTTACACCAGGTTTGAAGGTCATGAGGATCACAGGCACTCGACAACTGGGTGGTTATTGACGGTTTTGTGCAACCTTTTCAGATAGTGACTTAAATACACACACACACACACACATACAAACTTTTAAGTCAATTAGGAAAAACTGTGTCCCTTTCTTTTGCTGTAAAGACCTGTCCAACAAATTCCAATGGAATTTAGTTTTTCCACTGTTTACCAGTCGTTATTCATTAGCTGTATGTATGCTTATAAAAGATTACACGCTTTTACCTTTTCAATTTTCAGATTCAGTGATGGAGCGGTCTTCAGAAACCTTTCCTTCACTTGCTTGTAGTCTTTTGCATCTGGTTTCAATTCCGCTGTTTTGAGCTGCTGATTTTGCATGTCGTCCCATTTTTCGGGCAGTGCTGTTGATTCCTGATCTGCGGAAGAAGCACATCAATCATTTACCCAAATCCGCTGCTTAACGTGAAATATGCCCTCCTCCTTTGAAAGCTTATACTTACTATAGCTTATCATTATTGCCTGTTCACTTACAGTCAGCCAAGAGCCTATCTTTTAAAAACAAAGAAACAAAACCCAGAAGAGTAAGATGCTTTATTTGACAGATCGTCGTTGCACTGACCACTGATGTGTTGGAATGGTAGCTCCTAGACAAATCTGTTCTCCTTCGCCGTTGGAGGAGGAAAAACATCTTTGTTTGCCTTCTGCCCACACTGGGGAGGGAACAGGCACTTAATTCTCAACAACTAGGAGCAGAGCATCTGAAAAAGGAGGATGGAGTTTGGAGCTCCAGTAATGCACGCTTCACCTGAAAAGCAGAGGTCTTCCTTCCTTCCTTCCTCCGATTTCGTACTGAGCTCTGTTCTTGAACACTAACAGCGGCTGACGTGTTCCCTAAGCACACCTAGCACGTCAGGCTCCGTCAAATCAAGAGGGTGTCCTCTTCTCAAAAGCAACAACTTGTCCAGTAATAAAGCAAACATAAACATCTGACGGAATATGTGAGGCACTGAGAGGCGCACAACTACTTAAACATGACGACTTCTGTTTCCAAGAGTTAAATGGAATATAAATTGATCCCGCTAAGATATAAAATGAGCCCCTGTACAACGGAATGACAGCAGGGTGAAGAAAAGAAACCCACCGGGAAGAGTCCTGTAAGGGCAGGAGAAAGATAGCTCTTTCTGAGATAAATGGAAATCGCTGAGATAAAGAGAAGAGGGCCCGTCTGGAGAATAGAAACGATTTAGAAGGACAACTGCTACAAGCACGTCTAATCATTGCTAGCAAGCCTGCTAAGAACCTCTACACGCGTTATCTACATTTCCAACAGTTTTACTTAACTGCACGATCCTGTTATTGTCATCTCCCAGTCTAACGCTTTCTCCAGAAATGGACAAACAGCAGCTCACAATATTCTACATATTCTTCCTATTACTCTGACTCAGCCAGATGCAACCTACCTTCGTGTGTGAATACCAACCCGACTCATCGAGATGCTTTTACTAACCTGCAGATTTATCAGTACGTGTAAGCACCATACGTTGTCCATCCCCATCTGTAGCGCATCCACCTTCTATATTTGCCAGGTACTTTGTCTTGTGAATGACGACTGAGACAGCTTTCTGCTTTCTTATAAAAGCACTTTCCACGCA
>NW_024963435.1:0-10617 GCF_019238085.1 Lagopus leucura | reverse complement strand
AGTTCCTCCTTGCAGTCAGTTTCTGCATCCATCATCTCATCAGCGACTATGTCCGGAAAACAGCCTGCCTGACCTGGAACCAGTTACAGATAGTTAGCCTTGAAAATGATTATAACGTCTTTAACAGAATAGTTACAATCGTTCCCGTAATCACATGGGTCACAAACGACTCAACTAACTTCAGGTTGGCAATTTCGAAATGGAAGCTTACTTTCGCTGACGCAGCAACCGATGAGGCAATGGTGTGGATGATACGGCCGGGGTACCTACCCGACCAGCCAGAGAACCGGCTCTCAGTAGGCCGCTAGGGAACGCTTTACTCCTAAAACTGCTCTAGTTTTATTCACGCAAGAGGCCTCTTCATGCTGAAACCCTAAATCTGAATTCTCTTACTTACATAAGGAATATATAAAGAATTTTGCTGACCTAATGAAAAAACAGGGAGACAAAAATGGCTGATCTGACAGTTTTGACCTGTTCACATTCCATCCCTGTTCACGTTCCATACCTGCTCGCGTGTCTGCTAGACAGAACTCCATCATCTACTGATTTTACCAACAGAGAATTAGCTCCCTGGGTTTAACCAATGAGCTGCTTTACACATCATGCTGTGGTAACAAATATTTAAGGTTCTCCATAAACGTATGCATATATTACAAATAAATTGGAACCCCTGTTGTCGAGAAAGAGTCAGCTTTAGAGCACTCGTACTCATCACCTGCTACCTAACTGCAAAGATAAAGTTTCCAGTCTCTTCATCAGTTTCCAATGATGGTTTTGAAGTCTGCAGTTGCTGAATATATTTTCATTAAAGAACTACCCTTCCAGACAAGCTAATTGTTTCAGCTCTGAGGTCTGCAGAATTGCACATACCAAACCAGTTCAATAAGAAGAGACAAACCTGCTCCAACTGCTGGGGAGCTAACAGAGGCGTACTGCTGTAATTCACATTCCTGAAGCACTTTGGAGACTGGCACTTTGATATCACCTTGGGTGACAAAATGAATTATTTCTGGCATGGCAAGCTTCCTGCTTTGGTGGTTATATAGCCATCATTAGGCTGCAAGGCTGAAATGTAAGCAGGAGTGAATAAACAGTCAACAATTATATATGACATATATATGTAGTAATTGTCATTAGGAGATAAGAAACAATGACAAGTACAGCCCAGGATAAGCTCCAAGTCTCTTTCCCCATGCTGATAAACACCTCCCTCTCTTTATTTTTACTTTCTGGGATTCATTTTATGATTGTGAGCTGTTTGCCTTGTTTGCCAAATACAGTTTTGTGTGCCTTCCTTTTCGAAGTTTGCTCCGCAGACGTAGAACACTTCATGCAGACCAAGCACTGCAGTCAGTCTTAACACGAGACTGCCTGTCTCCCCCATGTCATTCTTCCCTTTCATTGGTCTTGTGAGCTGACCTCCACACCAGAGACTTTCTCCCTTCTGTTATCAAAATAAGGGAAGCCTGCAAACAGGCTTTTAAGCCAACACTTCTTTTAAGCCAAACGCTTCTCCATCCTTACTCCTCATCCAATGTATTTGTCGTTCACTAGCTCAATTTGGTCTACAAATGCCTCTTTTAAGGCAGGATCCCAGATGCAAAGATTTTCCCTCTTAGTCATGCAGAGGGTACAGTGGTGGGTTGCTACTGAAGACAACGGCAAACATTTTTTCACTTGGGGATAAGAAAAGAAGTTGCAGGTAGGGAGTTACTCCCAGTGAAACACAGCTTCTCTATTGAGACTTCTGCGAACGTCACCCCCAACTCACACCTGTGTTCTCTGTGGACTTATCTATATCCCTCAAAAGCTGTACTGGAATTAGAGGATGCAATCATCTTGCCTTTTTCAAAGGTTTAGATGCTCTCTTGTCTTGAAAACACCTCTTCCTTTCCTTGTTAGATGTTTCACATACATCGCAATAACTGATTAAAGACTAGTTGATGTAACACAGCGCATAGGACAGATAGGTGTACAGTAGGCACTGAGAAAGAACTCCAAACAACTCCCTGTCCTGCATGCAAGCCTTCAAAAAGGACAGAAAAGTAGCACCATACCTAGTTCAGCACACTCATTTTCAACCTCTTTCCCAGCACCTTCCAAAATCGCTTTAGAGACGCCTAAAAGGAGAAGAAGCATATGACTCCACGGTTACTATGGTGAATTCCACTGAAGTCCTGCCTAAGGCAGAATCAGATACTCCATACTCTCTCATTTTTGGTAAAAGCACAGGTTATAATTAGTTAGCATTGTTTAAATTTTAGGCTTATGCTTTTCAAGTCCAAAACGATATCTTGAGAAACCTAAAAAGTTTAACTGAGGTAAAAAAGACAATAATCTCCTTTAATCTAAGAGATGTTCTCTGAAGAGATTCTATTGAAAAATTCAAGTTATTAATTTCACTTTTCTGCAAGTCTTAAAACACATTATCCAGTAGATCAGAATAACAAGAAAGCTTCCCCCTCGCCTCACCCAGTCCTCCCAACCACGTACACTATTTCCACACGTAATACCAACTGAAGTACCTGTTTGGAGGTTGACAGTTTTGTTTGGTATGTTTACAATGACATCTCCAGTTTCCTTGGTAATATCACCAGCGGCCACCTGGAACTTCATGGAGCCGATTGTCATCTCATATACATCCTGTGATGGGCTTGAAATGCAACCAAAGAAAACTGCAGGACAGAAATACAGACACTGAGCAGAGGAGCATTCGTGGGTACAAAGCCTGCTGAGACCACAGTTCGTCTCTGGACTCTACCAGTGAGAACACTGCCCGCATCAGTAACTGAAAAGCGTTCCTTTTCATGGGAGTCTCAGACCAACCTTCTCTTGCTCCCGTCATTGATATTTAGGCTGACATAGTAGGAAAAAACAAACACGTTTTACCACACTCCTGCTATAGAGATGTTTCTTGGCAACACCTATCTGCATCAGCCTTCATGAAGCACATGCAGCACACTTTGCAAATCTCACTCCTTTGCTCCTGTCTCAAAGGGAGTTTTGGGGCAAGTTCTCAACTGCATGACAGCAACTTATTGTCTACGTATTATTTCTAAAAACTTGATCGAGTTTTCAACAAATACTCATTTTCCACACTCTCCAGTCCCACTAAAGTGGACAGCACTGACGACATTTCAGGGTGCTTTTGCTGTTGATCTGAACGTAGCTTTGAGAGCATTGCAAAGAGGCCCCGTTAAGACACATAAAGGAGAACGGACCGGTTCTTCCCGGGAGATAAGGGAAGACTGCATCAGGAAAAGAAAGAACCTCGCTTCTGCCTTCTGCTTCCTTACCGTGTGGATGCTACATCCAGATAATGAATGATAAGAATGTTTTTTCCCTGGTATCTCCAGCACTGTTTCAGATGTTATGCTCATACATACTGCATACCGCCTTTACAACATCCACTTGGACTTTGGGAACAGCATGTTCATCACATATCTAAGTATCTATCATGAATATGCTACCTGGAAAATTTAAAAGCTAGTAATACTACTAATACCAATAATAATAGAAAACCCTACACCACCATGAACGTAGCCTCTAGAAAATAAACTTACCCGTGCCTTCGCTAGCCTCATCTACATCACTGCCGCACCGTCTCTCACATTCATTTGAAAACGCCTAGAAAAGGAAACTACAGTCAACCCTCGTAATAAGTTCAGTGAAAGCATAGAAACCTGTTCTAAAGTGACACTGAAAAAAAGCGGGATGCAGAACACCGATCTGTTTTCCACGGAATAATTTCACCAGCATGCAATCCTAACGTAATTATTCTTCATAGACTTCATCTAAACCCATGGAGAGTATTCCTTTTCCAAGAGTGAAGACATCTATGCAGAAGTTGCAGCAAGTCCATCTGCAGATGAGCCTTACGTATGGAAGAATCAAGCAAGTTCACAAGATAAAAGAATAATTACGCTTTCATCTGCATTATTGCCAGGGAATAGAAAAGGACAGGAAACAAGCGGTGCTGCACAGGACAAGCTACGTTCAAAAGAGTCTGCCAGCAAATGGCTCTACGCTTTATACGATAACAAGCAGCCTGCAGATTCTCTGGAGAACAACACATAGCCACATACCATGAGACAGGTCCAAACAGAGTAGCAGGTAATTGAGAGAGAAAAGCACCGTGACTCACCTGGAGATTTTTACATCTTTTGGATGCAACAGAAAGTGAACCTCCAGAAGAGAATTGGTTTTCTTTTTACTACTGAATTCGTACACCTTGCCAAACAGCAATTTAGCAACAACGGGACTTGGGAACCCTAAGATCCCTGTTCCAAACCCTGGGAAAGCAGTGGACTTTAAAGATAGTTCCTCAGCAGTCTGCAGGCATTTTGTGACGAGCCTGCCCACGATCTATAAAGCACAACTATTTTTTCCACTACTGAAAGTTACTTTTTCCAGAAGGTGCAATTCAGCTAAAAGGTAAAGTACTATCTCTTAGCATCATCTCACGCGCATCAGAAAGAACACAACAGTCAACAAGGTGCGAGCAACACAGCTAAAAAAATAGCCCAAACTCGCTCATCTCCTGTGATAGCCTCCCTCATTTCAAAGAAGTTGCATCAAATCTTCCGTAAAGCCCATTCAAATTAAGAGTTTAAGTAAATAAAAACTCCTATACCTTCACTGCAGATTCACTTCCCTCTGACCATCGAGGTGTGACAGCATGAAACACGTAACTGCAACTCAGACTATAACCTCTTGTTGTGAACACAGATCCTTCACCAGGTGATTTTCTCAGGCCTTTGTCATTTAAGTCTGCCTGAAGCCTTGGCCTTGTCTTTCTTAGCAAAGCTTTGACGAGTTGTCCTTTCTCAAGCTGTAGATCTCCACCAACACCGATGACAACACCACCTGTCTGAAAAACACGCAAGCAACTCCAGCTTTCAGTAAAGACTTCAAAGGTTTGCATCCATTCATCAAATAGAGCCTACCTGCTGATTTGCAAGTAAAGTTCTAGGGCAGCAATTGGAGTTAACAAGGCTTTGGAATAAAATAGAGAAGTCCTGCTTAGTTCTAGTACTATGAGCCTGCTTGAAGCAGTATGAAGCTGAGTTAACAGTGGAATAAATGTCAACCTGACAGAAAAGAAGTTAAAATTCTGCATTCCCCATTCCCCAGGTCAGTACCGTACAAGCAATGCATGAGTTGGACAGCAGTGGCCAAGGACTCAGCAGTACAGCCACGGATCAGCTGTGCTGCTATGGCACATGTTGGGTCCAAGAGCAGCATGGGCACCTGCTTTAGCCTCTGCACAAGTGCCATATTTTGGCTGCATTCTTGCAATTGGGATGTCCAGATGATGGACATAGGGATTTTGTTTGCTGTATTTTCTTTTTAAAGTTTTGTTTCTTTTGTTTTCCCCCTTTTCATATTTAAAAAAAAATGTGCTTCACTTCAGCCCAGACAAACAGCCACTCAACACAGTTACTGTGGCATCTTCCCCTCTTCTGATGGAGCCCAGGATACCATTTCCTTTCCGAGCTGCAAGAGCACACTGCTGGTTCATGTCAAGTTTTTCATCCACCAGGTTCATCAGGTCCTTGTCTGCAGGGCTGCTCCTCCCAGTCTTTATGGATGCCTGGGATTCCTCTGGCCCAGGATTAAAACCTTGCACTGTGCTGTGTTGAACCTCTTTAGGTTCACCCGGCCCCATCCTTCGAGTCTGCTGAGGTCCCTCTGAATGGCATCCCTTCCTTCCACTGTGTCCACTGCGCCGCTCAGCTCGGTGTCAGCAGCAGACTTGCTCAGGGTGCACTTAATTCCATTATGGATGTCATTGATAAAGATGTGAAAGAGCACTGGTCCCAAGACAGTCTTCTGTGGGGCACTGCTTATTACTGGCCTCTGCCTGGACATAGAACCATTGATCACCACTATTTGTCTGTGGCCTTTCACCTCCTCTGCTGAAAGGCGTGAGGCCCAAGTGACTCAGTGTTACAGTGAGCCTGGACGACACTTTGAGAGACAATTAAGCTACAGGGTGGGGTAGGATGTCCCTTCCCGTATTTTGACTCGTGTCTCAAGCACTCTTGGGAAGGTCCAGGATAATGCCTGAGAAAGGGTCAGGTCATGGAATGGGACACGGCCTCACTTTCTTTGGTTTGGCTGTTGTTTGGTGTCACAACCAATCCTGAATCAATAAGGGTTATTAGGGATGTTCAAAAAGACCACTGTTCAATTTCACCAAGAAATCCGGTATCGCAAGGGAAAGTGTAAAACTCATCTAAACAGCAAATCTCAAGTCTTGATTGTTGCAGCTAGCACCTCACCTCCCAACAGCCAGTTTTTGAGCAATATGCCGTTGCATGTGCAATTGTAGAAACAGTGAACTCCTCTGAGGTAAGCAGAATTTTTCCTTCAGGTTGCCTCCGTCCTGCAGGCTCTTCTTTAATTGACAAGCAAGCTTTTCGGGAGGTGCCACAAACCTGCTTCTATCTGGTGATCAACTTGTGTTTGTTCTCTAAAATGCAAATGCAATGGGGATGGTCTGACAGACTCCTGAACTGTGTTTGCCCATAACAACACTTTTCAACAAGCACTGAGTAAGGAGGATAAGCATTATCTATCAGCTGGATTAGAAGTCTTACAACAAAATTGTGCTCCTCATATTTAAGAGAAATCAGAAGAAGTTAACGCAAAATCGGTCGAAAGCAGCTACACATATAAAATGTTTATTATATATAGTGAAATAGAAAACAGAATTAATCTATAAATTTAGAGTAATGCATATGAAGTTTCTCAGCTATCAAGGATTCCCACATGCTGGCATTTGTAGAATTCCAACACGCTCATCAAAGCCAGATGACCAGCCTTGTGCAAATTGATTTGAGAACTGAAGTTCCAGGCGGAAAAGCAAGGAACAATTGTAAAACAGTAATGGGGGGAGGGGAGGGGGAAGCAGAACTGAAGAAAGGTGAGGGTCCTTGAAAACTAGCTGTAAGAATAGCTGTAGCAACACCGTTTCCCAGAGACATAGCAAACTGAGCTGGATGCTTAACAGTGAAAGGCAATAGCGGCATTTCCCAGTTGTAGCTCCTATCATAAGAGCTATTTGACATTCATGATGTTTATTACTGTCTCACTACGATTCATCTAAGATCTTGAAAAGGTTCCCAAGTTACTGCTCTACAAAATGAAGAGAAATACCAACTGTATATGAACAAAGCTGTTTCACAATCTCAAAAGAATGAACTCTATTCCCGGTAAACACTTTTGTCTCAGTTGGATGTAACAAGTTCCTTTTTTAAGACTAAAACTGGTAACACGCCACAGCACTGTATCAGACTGTTTAGTCTGCTGCATTAAAGGACTTAAATTACATCAGTTTGCATTCTTCTGATCTCCGCCATGCAAACAGAGACAGTATGGACCTTCAGCCAGCCTTCTTTGTTACCTGAGTGAAACAAAATATATAGATGAAGTTTTACAAACCTTGCTGTGCATTTGATTTTAATGGTACAATTCCGAGTTTCTCCAGCTACCTTCTTACCTCCACTGTGGTGCGAATATTATTGATGCTTCGTGTTAAATATTTTCTAGTTCCTTCAGAGAAGTAGCCTTTCTCTTCCATGTAGTTAACGTGCTGAGCTGCAGTTTAAAAGAAGCAGATATTTTCTTTTTTTTTTTTTTCTTTTTTCTTTTTTCACTAAGATTGAAACAACAGTACAGCTTCAATACAGAAAATGTCATGAACGAGAGGGAAAAGCTGAGATAAGTGGGAATTTAGGGTAAATAGTAGAACTCACAATGCATTCTGTAGGTAATTAATTCTTGCATCTTATTTCAGATGCCAAAGTTTTCCAGATGAAAAAAGAGTAGGAGTACTTGGAAGATACTTACAGAGTATACTTGCATTTTAAAGCTGCAAACATTATTCTGTATTTGTAATTTTTTTTTCATTGAATCACTATTATTAATAAGCTATAATTTATTGTCTTTCAGCTAAGGACTGGTAATTTTAGTAGTTTAGTTCGCTACTTTCAAAATTGTCTTTCTTATCAGTATGCTGCCCAAACTACGCTGTGCAATAATGCAACACTGAATAAGTCATCTTTGTCAATCTGAGAACCCTCAGTTCGCCTTGGTTCTGTTCTCCCTGGCAACTTTCAGGAGTCCTCCCCTGCCTTGCCTCTGGCTGCTTGCTCTTCAGAAATGCTCAGTCAGCGTTTAGTGGCACATACATCAAGATAGTGAACTGAAGCAGCACTGACTGGAATCAGACACACTTCCATGAACGCTCTCCAGGAGACGGGTCGGAATCAGCACGTTTGCTCTTTGTCATCACTGCAGTAGGCTACACCAAGCTAATAAAGCTCGTAAGCAAGAGTTGCAACGACTCCTTCAAGAAAATATTCTGAATATAGAAATTGTGATCCACCTTCATTGCCACACTTTGAACCGCGAGCTTAATTCGCACCCACTTTGTTCTCATGAACAGATCTGTGCTGTCAGGTCATCGTGCTTTCACAAAGTGGCATTTAATCAAATACGCACCAGTTTGCTGATGACACATTCAAGACACAAGACTGCTGTTCAAATTACAGTGGTAATGCTGCACACATATGTGATCACCTCTGCCTCAGGAATAACACCAAGTGAGCTCTTTTCTCACATTCAGTGGCATTTTTGTATGCGCTTCGATGGCGCTTTTTCTTACGGCTTTGTACCTTTTGTGATGCTGTAGCTGCCCTCTGTTCTGCCCGGCTCAGTCTCATCTGAAGCCTATTGATATGTTTCTGATATTCCGTCATTAATTTTTCATCCTGTGTAAATGAAGCATCTTGTTACAAATATGAAGTTCTCTTCTCTGGATCCATCCGTAGTGTAGTGAAGAGCTTAAAGCAAGAGGACCTCAACAAGCAGAGCTGTTTACCACCTACAGTAAGACTGAAATCACAGTGCTGACACATTATGAAGAACTTCCAGCTCTAATATGAATCATATGACTTCCCCAGTCGCAGTCATCTTCAGCCTAAGTTTCACCTTCCTGAAGTAAGATGCGTAAAAGACGATATTTTAATGCAGGTAATTTAACTTACACAACAGTGCAGTACAAATATTGTAGCTATATTAAAAGGGGAGAAGAGTGTAGTAGATAACAATCATATAATTTTGTTACAGATAGCTTCGCCTCACCACATGCCAAGTATGAAGTCTTCACTATTCTTTAGCATTAGTTTCTGAAACCTGTTCTTACATCATCCCGGTTTTTCTCCCGCAAACAACAGAGCGCTACAAAAAACAATGCAAGGATTTCTCCTGTACAGAATTGGTTATCATCCCAGATTTATGAGGCAGGCTGGACGCACAGCTGTTTTCTGAAGTGACCGTTAATTGTTGAACAATGCATATTCCAAAACAGCAATGTTCTTAATTTTTAATAGGTATTGCTTTTATCCATATACTGGGATGTGCACATGCAGTGTCAACTCTACTGTGTATGCTGAAAAACTCATCTCTACCTGTGCCACATTATCCATAGCACAACACCTCCTCCTTTTTAAAGGTATGCATGTGTACGAAGGCATGTTTTTGCAAACGTTTCTAAACTGCCTAAAATTGCCACATTAGTAATCTAATCAGTAATCAGTAATGATCTCCCCTTTGCCTTCTCCAATAATTTGACAGCAAAATTAATGCCTTTTTGCTATTTGAATAACAGCCATCAAAAGCAATTGTGTTATCCTGCTATGTCTTCTCCTCTGTCAAATATCCTTCTTCATGAAGTTTTGTTGTTTGTTTGTTTGTTTTTAAATCAGAAACATACTCAATGGGCTTCTGTTAGCACCCTAGTGTATTTGCTTCAGGTTGTAACTGAAAGCAATTTTCCTATCATTCTTACCTCAATTACTTTATTGTTTGCCAGTTCCAGCTGAGCAATAAGTTCCTGATTACAAAGTTTTTGTTGACTCAGATCACTCCTATTAATCAGAAGAAAATGAAAAAAAAACATTTAAAAAGAACACAAAAATACAAAACCCTTTTAACCTTAGTATTTATTTCATATACATTTGTCTGAAAACTGCTATATGGAACTCGAAATGCCTGTTAATATAAGGCTGCAGTACATCTCACTGGTGGTTTCCATTCCCTTGTTCTCTTTAACAAATCCACAGATTAGATACAATAAAACAAAACAAACAAACAAACAAAAAAAAAAAAAAAAAACCAACCAGTTCAACATCTTTTGACTAGCTGCTATAAAAATTAAGATACATAGGTAGTGTTAGGAATATGAGCCAGTTACCTGGCAACCAGCACAAATAAAGTTTGTACCGTATTTTTGCTCAAAGCAATCATGTAACTCATTTGTACCCTCATAAATTTTTGAGCAAATGCTCAAAAAGAACACAACATGTGCCTCTACAAACATTTTTTCCAACTTATAAAGCTAGAGACTTATTTCATGCTTACTTTCATAAAGACTGTTCTGAATAATTATGAAGACAGCAGTCTTCATGATACAAAGCTATGTTTTTCTAAACTGAGAGTGTTTTTCGGAAAGAAAAAAAAATGGAAAGATATTCCAATTTACTTTTTGTTGTAACAAGATTCACACATGTTAACAAGATGCAAAATTTTAACGTCAGTTGTTAGCTG
>NW_024963434.1:0-3568 GCF_019238085.1 Lagopus leucura | reverse complement strand
GGGGGGCACCTTGAGGGAGCCTTCCCAGCGCTTCCCAGGTGTGTGACTAACGTCTCTTGTCCTCTTGTCCTCTTCCAGCGTGACACCTGCTGCTGCAGCGCCAGAGCCGGGGAGCGCGTTGCCATCTCCCGCTCCCCCAAGCCCACTGCAAGTGGCGGAAGCATGGAGGCAGCATTAGACACCCGCTGCCCCGTGTGCCTGGACAACTGGGACAGCGCGGCGTACGCCATGCCGTGCTGCCACCAGTTCTGCTTTCCCTGCATCCAGCGGTGGACGAGCACCAGGCCCCAGTGTCCGCTTTGCAAACAGGGTGTGCAGTCCATCATCCACACCACGCCAGCGGACAGCAAGTACGAGGAGCTGGTCCTCAGACCGGCTCCAGTGGCATCCGTTGCCACCCGACGCCCCGCAGGCCCCCGGGCAGCCTGGCCATGGCCTGCAGTGCCCAGGCGTTCCGCGGGCGGCCTCTCCCGTGACACCTGGGCTTCCATCTTCCGGGAGAACCCGGCCCTGCTGCGGCCCCTGCGCTCCTGGCTGCAACGGAAGTTGCGCCGCATCCTGGGCACCGAGGAGCCACAGGCAGAAGCGCTGGCCAACAGCGTCATCTCGGCCCTGCTCCTCGTCGGCTTGGAGCAGGACATCCTGATGGAGAGGCTGGACCTCCACCTGCATGGCCACACAGGCAACTTGGTAAGGCAGTTCATCGCCTTCACCGTGCAGAAGTACGGCAGGGAGGCTCAGCGCTTGCTGGGCCTCAACGTCACCCCTGCTGCTGGGGCACAGGAGGCCAACCCAACATGAGAGCCCACAGCTGCCCCACAACAGGAGGCTCCTGTCCCTGGCCCAGCACTCTCCAGCAGCCCTGCCAGCTCCACCAGGGACGAAATCCCAGGCAGGACAGGAGGAGACATCGCTGGGCATCCCAGCTGCCTGCATAACAACCCTGCGGAGGTCACCGTGGAGCAGGCAGTGCCCCATGAGGAGCCAGGGCAGCCTGTGGCAGGGCCCTCTGGCCACAGCCTTCCTCAGCAGTCCCGGCGAGCCCCGAAGAGGAAGGCCAGCGACTGCCAGGCCTTGGCATCACCAAAGAAGAGGCCACCCAGCCGGCAGCAATAGAACAGCGGCCGAGCTGATGAGACTGGGGCCGGGCAACAGCTGGGACACACGCCGGCCCCAATGGACCCTTGCCATCAGTGTCCAATTCCACCATACAAATAAACTAGAAAGACAAACCGCAAAAATACGTTTTGGCATTGCTAACGGCACAGCCGTTGTTGCTTCCTCATCCTCGATGCTTTCTCCCCTTTCTCCTGCTGCCAAGCCACTGCTGGCTCTGTTGCATCCCGGACAGGGACCCCATGACAGGGGAAGGGCAAATTTCTGCACCTGGGGGGAACATCCCTGTATCGTATGACAGCTGGGGTTAGCCAGCTGGAGCGGACCTAGGAGTCCTGCTGGACACCTGGCTGAAGCAGCAAAGAGCCCAGGCTGCCTTGGTGAATGGCGTCCTGGGCTGCGTGAGGCCCGGTGCTGCCAGTAGATGAAGGGCGGTTATCCTGCTCCTTTGCTCAGCTCTGTGGAGGCCACAGCTGGAGAGCTGGGCCCAGATCCGAGCTCCGCAGCGCCAGGGAGACTGCATGTTGCTCATTTTGCATGTCCATAGCCCCGGCAGTGCAAACTGTCTCTGTCCCACCTGCCCAAAGCTTGCTGAGCTTGGTGGGATGTGGTGTATTTGGAGGGCTGGGAGGCTCGGTATGAGGAGCAGGGCTTGTCCCCAGCCTTGGACAGGAGCCCATCCTCCACTCACGTGTGATGTGCCCTCCAGCCTCCTTTCCCCTCTCCCTGCTTCCAGACACCTTTGCTCCTCTGCTGCCCTGCCCTGCAGCTCTCTGTCATGTCAGTGGAGCTCAACTGGGTAGCCCCTGCCCTCCCATCCATTGACTGAGGGACACCAGGCTTTTGTCCTTCACTATCACCAGGCTGCACATGGCCTCTACATTATTGTGGGGGGTGTTTTTAAGTTAAAATGTGACTCTTCCCCTGTGACATGCGTTGTCCATGCCTTCCTGGCTGCCATTACGGAGGTTAACAACATGGCCATCGGATGAACGTTCAAAAAATGCATAAGGAATTCTAGGGAGAAGCTGGAAGCCTGTTTAAATATCACACGTTCCGTCACATTAGCAGCTTCCTCTGGGCTGTACCTTTCAATGTCCAATGCACGCCACGCTGTGTACAGATACCAGATAGGTATTTCCATCCGTGTTTTGAATTTGTCGTATGTACATATAGCTCCAGAGAGCAGAGTGGCAAACTTAACGAAGGCCCAGTGCGCTCTGAGTATAAAAAACTAACTTCTAAATATGACATTGGAATGCAAAATAGCACAGTATTACTGACCTCTGTGGATAAGGAAAAGGCTGAGGCTCTTAACGCCTCCTTTACATCTGCCTTTAACAGTCGGATCAGTTATCCTCAGGGCACTTTGCTGAAGAGACAAGCAGTAAAAGAAAAGGGGCCGCCTCGTGAATTGCGAAACAGATTTATCTTTCCCTCTGAATGGAAAATGGAAAGATGGAAAGGGAGCAGTGAAAGTCTTCTGGGAGATGTAGTTCTTCTTATCTCCTAAGATCCAGGTACCTGGAAACAGCAACAATCCACGGAACAGCACCACTAGCTCCTTAACTCCCAGTACACTGTGTGATGTTATGATGCGGAATACGGATAACAGGGCTCATAATACCATGGCAGAGATATTAATTTTGCCAGCGGGGCTGATGAACTCCAAGTAGACACAGATTGAGCAGACCACACAGCGGGAGTCATCATGACTTCTCTCTCAGCTGTAACTTACATGTTTCTAAAACTCCAGTCGTTTGGGCAGTGGCTTACATTTTACAGAGCTTGGTTTTTAGTTACTCTTTGGAAGCTGAGTCCGGGAAATGCCCCCGTAAGACATCACAGATGGCACCTTCCATGCACTGCTTGGCAGATGCGCAGATGGCTATCAGCTGCGCTTTGTGCTGAAGCGTTAAGGCACGTGATGTAATGCTTTGTCACTACGTGGTTCTGGGTGCTTTTTCCTCCCTGTACTTTCCATGCCAAATTATAAACCCAGTTGAAAGCTGGAAGCAAGCAACCTCACATCTGCACGGGAAAGCTTGCGATGAGCTGAGTAGATGCTGCCTGATCTGGAGCTGCTTGATGAAGTGCAGCTCTCCCTGTCAGTGCGGGCGAGGGTGCCAGCACAGTGCCAGAGGCCTCCCCAGGGCAGGGCTGCCCACAGACACATCACAACCCTCCTATGCATGAGCTCCCCCCTGATTTTTTCAGCAGCCCTGCTGCCCCCTGCCTCCTTCCTTCCTGCTCCCTTTGCACTCCTCCCCAGACCCTTCCTACTTCCTTCAGTCCTCCTTTCTCTTGGCTGCTTTCCTCCAGCCTCCTTTCCCCTCTCCCTGCTTCCAGACACCTTTGCTCCTCTGCTGCCCTGCCCTGCAGCTCTCTGTCATGTCAGTGGAGCTCAACTGGGCAGCCCCTGCCCTCCCATCCATTGACTGAGGGACACCAG
>NW_024963433.1:0-2304 GCF_019238085.1 Lagopus leucura | reverse complement strand
GGCACTTATGGACATGGTTTAGTGCACATGGTGGGGGTGGGTTGACATTTGGAAACAATAATGAGAGCAGAAGAAAGAAATGAGAGTAGAGAAGCAATCTAGTCTTTAATGACACATTCCAACCTCTTAAACAGCTTCCAAGTGATTTGACTCTGAATAGAACTCATAGCACATTGTGATAGTTGTAGGACATCCTTTTCATGTAATGTCTCAATGGAAAGTGTATGAAAATAAGAACTTGCAGTACAAGCAAGTATAAGTATAAGCAACCCAACTATATTAGTTAAATTGCTCTCTCACTTTGTGTTAATTTCCAGACAGCGATAAGTTGTACCTAATGCACTGTCATACTCTCACTACTTTAAGAGACTACTGTTCTTCTCACAGAATCTAAATTTTCTGATCACCCACCATAAAACAGACCTCCTGCATTTTATTCACTCAAAGATTACAGTTCTTCTGTACCAGCAATCTTCAGGATGTTAAATGCAGAAGGGTGTTGTTGTTTTTTTTTTTCCAATTAATTATACTTCTGTAAGCTACTGTTTTGTTTCTATAAGAGTATATTTCTGGGGGAGTGCAAATTAATGCAAAAAAGAAAAAAAAAAAAAAGAAAAAAGAAAAAAGAAAAAAAAGGTACCATAGATATCCAAAAAGCTTTTTTAAACTGCACAGTCCTGAAGCATATTTTATTATGATAATAGTAACAAACATAAATGCAATATTTCTCAGTTATGTTAAGTGTTAAGCTTATTCTTATAAAGCCCTATGACCAAAAAAAACCTGCTTTATCTGACTAAAAGCCTTGCTCTTTTTGAAGAAATTCACCAAAATTTCATAGCCCCAAATTTGCTGCACACACACATGGTTATCCAGTGTCTGAGGTCTAGATGCCAAGGGCCTATGGCTTTAAAGTGCTGAAGTTTGTACTATTATTTAGAGTGCCAGTATCCTGCAAACATTTGCTTACATTCTTTATAAAGTTTCCCTGTGAAAGAACTCTTCTAAAGGTAAATATCAATGTCATAAATATAATGAATAAAAAGGAGATGATGCACTTTTAATCATCACATCTGCAATGAAACTTACTATTGAAAAACACATTCTGAGCTCAAAAGTGCTATAGCAGCTTATGATCTTCCATAAGACCTTTTCTTCATCCATTTTTTGTAAAAGACATTAATTATTTAAACAGCTGCTTAAGAACACGTATACTTTCTAAATTTTTGTGAATTTTTCTGAATATTCTTTTTGAGCTGAAAATTTGCTGAAAATTTGAAGTATCCCAATATCTTTACCAGCTTTTATATTTAATCTGCAGCTCTGTTATTTATTTCAGTCAGTGATTAATTATTTTTGGTTCATAGAGTTTGTACGAGGCTGGATGAAGTTTTAATATTAACAGTATAAATGAGTAGCTAAGAATAAATATTTCTCTTTGGTTATAATTCAAAATCATTTCCACAGACATTAATTGTTTTCAATACTGGGAGGATTTGGTGTGTAGCTTTTCTGGAGCTTCATGGTACTCAACAACGTTTATTTATTCCAGATGTTGCATGCTATTTCATATCAGTAGCAAAGCAGCACTAAGAGATTATCATTTCACTTCTACAACGTGTTGCACTGAACGTTGTGCTTGCCTCTCTTTGTTTCAAATAATGTAAATAGTTCTCATAAGTTTTCTATAGTTTTTTTTTTGTATGTCAGTGCTGTAGTATTTTTATCACTGCTGTCATAATTTTTTGTTACTGCTCAAATGAAAACCTGACTCAATATAAAACCATATGCAAAAGGCAATAAGCTGTGTACAAACAGAAGAAAACCTACTAATATTACTTAGAGGTGTGCCTTCTTTACATGACACGTGTTGAACGTGCTCTTTGGTGACAGTACATGCAGCCTTTTTTTGGCATACGACCACTCCTCAAGGTATCCAGCATGACAGAACAGATAATTGTCGTAGATGTAAAGCTTTGGAATAGCAGAAAAGTGACTTTCACAGTATTTGAATGCTGCAGAATATATCCTCCATCATAGCTCTCTGTGCTTTTCTACATAGGTCAGTTCCTGTTATTTAGTGTTGACGTAAATTTTTGCCAGGCTTGGCAGACATGTAGTACTGTGGGTTTATGTGCTGTATCTTCACTCTGGTGAAGAATTTTCAGAACTCTTCCAGGCATTTTTTAGTTTCCAAGGTTTTCTTCCTCTTTGTTTTCCTTTGGTTACCATCATTATGTATTATTTCCACTGTTGGGAAAGGGAAAGGGAAAGGGAAAGGGAAAGGGAAAGGGAAAGGGTTAG
>NW_024963432.1:898-1215 GCF_019238085.1 Lagopus leucura | reverse complement strand
CCCCCAGATCATAATAGGGGGTCGGCATCACTGAGAGACCCCCCCAGATCATAATAGGGGGTCGGCATCTGCGAGGGACCCCCCCAGATCATAATAGGGGGGTGGCATCTGAGAGACCCCCCCAGATCATAATAGGGGGCGGCATCTCTGAGAGACCCCCCCAGGTCATAATAGGGGGGCGGCATCACTGAGAGACCCCCCCAGATCATAATAGGGGGTCGGCATCTCCGAGAGACCCCCCCAGATCATAATAGGGGGTTGGCATCACCAAGACCCCCCCCAGATCATAATAGGGGGTCGGCATCACTGAGAGACCC
>NW_024963432.1:417-798 GCF_019238085.1 Lagopus leucura | reverse complement strand
TATAGTAATACGTCTCCCCTGGCCGGAACTCGAAGCCCAGCGAGAAGGGGGTGAAGCGCTGGATTTTCTCCGAGAATCGAACCGGGACGAAGGGAGCGAAGGGATTTTTGCACTCCCAGCGCTTGAAGGCGGCCGGGCTCTCGGAGCAGCGGCGGAAGCCGTCCTCGTCCACCATGAAGAGCGTGAAGCTCTCGGGCCACGCGGTGGGCGAGGAGTAATGGGGGCAGTAAATGTCCAGGTGGTCATTGATGGAGACCTGGATGGAGTAATCGTCCTGCAGGAACCTGCGAACGGGCCGGGGGGGGTCGGCATCTGCGAGGGACCCCCAGATCATAATAGGGGGCGGCATCTCTGAGAGACCCCCCCAGATCATAATAGGGG
>NW_024963432.1:0-317 GCF_019238085.1 Lagopus leucura | reverse complement strand
CCCCCAGATCATAATAGGGGGTCGGCATCACTGAGAGACCCCCCCAGATCATAATAGGGGGTCGGCATCTGCGAGGGACCCCCCCAGATCATAATAGGGGGGTGGCATCTGAGAGACCCCCCCAGATCATAATAGGGGGCGGCATCTCTGAGAGACCCCCCCAGGTCATAATAGGGGGGCGGCATCACTGAGAGACCCCCCCAGATCATAATAGGGGGTCGGCATCTCCGAGAGACCCCCCCAGATCATAATAGGGGGTTGGCATCACCAAGACCCCCCCCAGATCATAATAGGGGGTCGGCATCACTGAGAGACCC
>NW_024963431.1:4726-5191 GCF_019238085.1 Lagopus leucura | reverse complement strand
GGAGAGAGAGAGTTTCCGAGCTGAGGTTCAAGCCAAAGGGGAAAATCCCCAAGTCAAATCTAATCAATCACAGGAGACACCAGTAACAATACCGGTTGCTCCTGTGGAGGGCAAGAAATGGAAACGAGTGTCTTCGCGTCTTGAACGAAAAAGAGAAGAAGAGGAGGAGGAGGAGGAAGATCCAGGCGAGGGGCCCTCCTCAGAACCACCACCACCACGAAAGGCAAAAGCGAAAACTAAGAGACATGCAGAAGAGAGTGATGAAGAGGAAGTCTCTATTACTACTCGCCGGCCTCTAAAGATGACTGAAATCCAAGGTTCAAGAAAGGAGTTCACACGGCGCCTGAATGAAAGTATTGTTTCCTGGTTGGTTCGCTGTTGGGACAGTGGGGCCCATAGCTTGTCTCTGGATGGTAATGAAGCTCGCCAACTAGGTGCCATTGCCAGAGATCCAGCTATTGATAG
>NW_024963431.1:1669-4626 GCF_019238085.1 Lagopus leucura | reverse complement strand
TTGAAAAGGGTATCCAGTATTTGAGGGAAATAGGCGTGGTGGAAATGTTGTATGACCCTGACTTTGTTCCTAACCAACCACACCAGAACCGCGACCCTGAAAGAGTGAGGACGACGCCTGAGATATGGCAGAAAATTGTGACAACAGCGCCGGACAAATATGCCGCTACACTAACGTCAGCGTGTGACAGATACCAGGAACAACAGAGAACGCCCTTAGTTTATGAATTAATTCTTACGCTCCAAAACTACGAACAATTGCTGTCCCCAATTCATTCTGCCGTTGCTGCAATATCAAGAATGACAGAGCAAGTGTCTCAACTGATTAACCGTGACAAACCTGTAGCAGTATCAGAAACGCTTGATGAAGATCAGGATAATCAAAAGAGTCTAATGAAGGAGATGAAGGAGGTGAAGGAGACGGTGAAATTTTTGCGAGCCCACCTAACTAAAGACGATGAACCTTCCTTCTTACGTGCACGATCAAAAATCTCAGCTGTTAGAGGCAGACGCTCTCCGGCTCAAGTAAGGAATAATACACCGCGAATTACCTTATGGTATTACCTACGTGACCATGGAGAAGACATGGGGAAGTGGCACGGTCAACCTACTCCTGTACTACGAGCCCGGGTGAAAGAATTACAAGGCAGATCAACCACCAGTGCAGTTGCTCCAGTTACCACAGGTAATGAATAGAGGGGCCCTGCCCTCAGTCAGGGGGGGGAAAGGGATAATAGAGTATATTGGACTGTGTGGATTCGATGGCCTGGCACATCAGAACCACTGAAATATAAGGCCCTGGTGGACACTGGTGCACAGTGCACTCTGATGCCCTCGAGTCATGAAGGGACAGAATCAATCCATATTTCTGGAGTGACTGGGGGCTCTCAAGAATTGACTGTGTTGGAGGCCGAGATAAGCCTCACTGGTAAGGACTGGCAAAAACATCCTATTGTGACGGGCCCAGGGGCTCCATGTATACTAGGTATTGATTATCTCAGAAGGGGGCATTTCAAGGATCCTAAGGGGTATCGATGGGCCTTTGGAATAGCTGCTGTGGACACAGACAACATTAAGCAGCTGTCTGTTTTGCCTGGCCTGTCAGAAGATCCATCTGTTGTGGGGCTGCTGCGAGTAAAAGAGCAACACGTACCGATTGCTACAAAAACGGTGCACAGGCGTCAGTACCGCACCAACAGGGATTCTTTGCTCCCCATTCATAAGTTAATTCGTCAACTAGAGTGCCAGGGAGTGATCAGCAAAACTCACTCGCCTTTTAACAGCCCCATATGGCCAGTGCGTAAAGCCAGTGGAGAATGGAGGCTGACGGTGGACTACCGTGGCCTGAATGAAGTCACACCCCCACTGAGTGCTGCTGTGCCGGACATGTTAGAACTCCAGTATGAACTGGAGTCAAAAGCGGCCAAATGGTATGCCACCATTGACATTGCTAATGCCTTCTTTTCCATCCCTTTGGCCAAAGAATGTAAGCCACAGTTTGCTTTCACATGGAGGGGCATTCAGTATACCTGGAACCGTTTGCCCCAGGGGTGGAAACACAGCCCGACCATTTGCCATGGGTTGATCCAAACTGTATTGGAACAGGGCAGTGCTCCTGAGCACCTGCAGTACATTGATGACATCATTGTGTGGGGCGATACAGCAGAAGAAGTCTTCACAAAAGGAGAGAGAATGATCCAAATTCTTCTGAGTGCTGGTTTTGCTATTAAGCGAAGCAAAGTGAAAGGACCTGCCCAGGAGATTCAGTTCCTAGGTATAAAGTGGCAAGATGGCCGTCGTCACATCCCGACAGATGTGATCGACAAAATCACTGCCATGTCTCCACCCACTAGCAAAAGAGAGACACAATCTTTTCTGGGTGCAGTGGGCTTTTGGAGAATGCATGTTCCAAACTACAGCCTCATTGTAAGCCCCCTTTATCATGTGACGCGAATGAGAAATGAGTTTACATGGGGCCCTGAGCAGCAGCAGGCTTTTGAACAGATTAAACAGGAGATAGCCCGTGCCGTGGCCCTAGGGCCAGTACGAACGGGACAGGGTATAAAGAACATCCTCTACACTGCTGCTGGAGAGAACGGTCCCACTTGGAGTTTGTGGCAAAGAGCCTCAGGAGAGACCCGAGGCCGACCCCTGGGATTCTGGAGTCGGGCGTACAGAGGGTCTGAAGAGCGCTACACTCCAACTGAGAAGGAGATCTTAGCCGCTTATGAAGGGGTTCGGGCTGCTTCCGAAGTAGTTGGTACTGAAACACAGCTTCTTCTGGCACCACGACTGCCAGTGCTGAACTGGATGTTTAAAGGAAAGGTTCCCTCCACCCATCATGCTACTGATGCCACTTGGAGTAAGTGGATTGCACTGATTACACAACGAGCACGGATGGGGAACCTCAGCCGTCCAGGAATCCTAGAGGTCATCATGGACTGGCCTGAAGGTAAAAGGTTTGGAACACCACCAGGAGAAGAAGTATCACGTGCTAAAGAAGCCCCACCATACAATGAACTACCAGAGAATGAAAAGAAATATGCCCTGTTCACAGATGGATCGTGTCGTATTGTGGGAAAGCATCGCAGATGGAAAGCTGCTGTGTGGAGCCCCACACGACAAGTTGCAGAGGCCACTGAAGGGAAAGGAGAATCAAGCCAATTTGCAGAGGTAAAGGCTGTCCAACTGGCCTTAGATGTCGCTGAACGGGAGAGGTGGCCAATGCTCTATCTTTACACTGACTCATGGATGGTAGCAAATGCCTTATGGGGGTGGTTACAGCAGTGGGAGCAAAATAACTGGCAAAGAAGGGGTAAACCTATCTGGGCTGCTGAACTGTGGAAAGACATTGCTGCCCGAACAAAGACTATAGCTGTAAAGGTGCGCCATGTAGATGCTCATGTGCCCAAGAGTCGGGCTACTGAAGAACAGCAAAATAACCATCAGGTAGACCGA
>NW_024963431.1:0-1569 GCF_019238085.1 Lagopus leucura | reverse complement strand
ACTGAAGAACAGCAAAATAACCATCAGGTAGATCGAGCTGCCAGAATTGAGGTGGCTCAAATAGACCTGGACTGGCAGAACAAGGGTGAATTATTTCTGGCTCGGTGGGCCCATGAGACCTCAGGTCATCAAGGGAGAGATGCAACATACAAATGGGCTAGAGACCGAGGGGTGGACTTAACTATGGATGCCATTGCACAGGTTATTCATAACTGTGAAACATGTGCCATCATCAAACAAGCCAAGAGGATGAAACCTCTGTGGGAGGAAGGGCGATGGCAAAAGTACAAATATGGGGAGGCATGGCAGGTTGATTATATCACCTTGCCACGATCTCGCAATGGTAAGCATTATGTGCTTACTATGGTGGAGACAACCACTGGGTGGCTCGAAACATATGCAGTACCCCATGCTACCGCCCGAAACACCATACTGGGTCTCGAGAAACAAGTCCTGTGGCGACATGGCACCCCAGAAAGGATTGAGTCAGATAATGGGACTCATTTCAAAAATTCTCTTGTAAATACTTGGGCCAAAGATCATGGCATCGAGTGGATTTACCACATTCCCTATCATGCTCCAGCCTCTGGTAAAATTGAACGATACAATGGATTGTTAAAAACGATGCTAAAAGCACTGGGTGGCGGAACATTTAAGCACTGGGAGAAGCATTTGGCAGAAGCCACCTGGTTGGTCAATACCAGAGGATCTATTAATCGTGATGGTCCTAACCAATCCAGTTCCCTACATACCGTAGAGGGAGATAAAGTCCCTGTTGTACATGTAAAGAACATGTTAGGAAAGGCAGTTTGGGTTCTTCCAGCTTCTGGAAAGGGCAAACCTCTCCGTGGTACAGTTTTTGCCCAGGGACCAGGATCCACTTGGTGGGTAATGCAGAAGAATGGGGATGTCCAATGTGTACCACAAGGAAACTTGATGCCGGGGGAGTGCAGTTACTAATTCTATGTATATGTACATAGCCATGTGTGCATTTTAATCATTTTTTGTTTGTTTGTATATATGTATATATATTTTAAGCATGATGTAACGATGTAGAATAAGGGGTGGAATGTCATGGTTCTATGTTTTTTGTTTGTTTTTTTTTGTTTTGTTTTTGGGTTTCAGTATTCCACATCAAAACATCAAGTAGTGTACAGGGCATTAAAGTGTCACTGCCCCAATTCCAAGTACCTATCCCTGTACATTACAGAAGTCACGGGATCTGGCCCTTCCGGGTGGGGGGGGCGCTCTCTTGCTGCCTTGCAGTGGGTGCTGGAGGGTGCTTTCCTAGCCGTTCCAAGCTTTTCAGGTTTGAATCGGTCCCGGGAACTCTCTCTCTCTCATCTTGTCTGATTTATTAATCTCAGTTGCAATTAAATTGTATCTATTGTGTTATCTTGTATTCCAATATTATAGTAAAATAAGTTTTCCTCCATAGATTGTTGCCGCTGTTCTTTTCCTCCCTTCCTTCCTTCCCATTTTTGTGGGACTGGGGTAAAGGGGGGGGGGAAGGGCAGAGGCCTGTCGCCCCTGTCACGGACATAGATTGATCTGGTCAAATCCGTGACA
>NW_024963430.1:0-2959 GCF_019238085.1 Lagopus leucura | reverse complement strand
TGTGCCTGGAGGCATGAGGTCCTGAGGTGCAAGTCCATTCTATGTTCTGTCAGTCCCATGCAGACCATCACCGGGTGTTGTACGTGATCTGACAGCAACACTGGAACGCTTGATGGCATTTTGTTCCTTCCGGTGGTCCTGAAGGCTCACAGACTCACAGGGAGTAATACAGATGTTTCACAGGTACCAGGAGGGGAAGGTCTGCTCTCCAGGGCAAGATACAGGCCGTATTTCTGTCTTGGGTCAACACTTCCGCTTGTACTGGGGCACGTCCTGGCCGCCTGTACCACACCTTTTGGCCGGATATCTGCGGCTGCATAACGATATCAGGCACCAAAGGAGGTGCCCTGATCTGCCATAGGGACATGATGGGGGTCCCTTTAGCAATAAAGATCGGAGTGTTGACCACAATATCAGTAGGCCATGTACCTATTACTGGAGGGACTACTGAGCCTCCTACCTCCAATAGTCTCCCCCAAGGTGCAAGTAGGCCACACCACTTGGGTCCTACCTGCACCTTCCAGGGCCATTTTATTTTATGGGTACCTGGCTCTAAATTCTCAGGGGCAGGGAGCAGAAGATTATTTTCATTACCAATCTGGGGTCATACCTGATGATCAGTGCCCGTAATTTGGATCCTAAGCGGGGTGGCCCATGCCGTCTGCAACATTCTCAGGGCACTGGGTCTGCCATCTCGAGGTCTTTCATTCAGGTCCCGCAGGGTTTCATACAGTCTTTTTGTCCACCCCTGCAAGGACTGGGAGTCTGTCTTCAGGGCAGCCTTAAGAATACCATTATAACGTTCGATGAGGCCTGCCCCCATTGGATTATATGGCAGGTGGAATCGCCATTCGATGTTATTTTCTTCTGCCCAGCGCTGTATCGTTGCACCAGTAAAATGAGTCCCTTGGTCGCTCTCGATGACTTGAGGTGTCCCGTAGGCAGACATCAGTTTAGTGAGTGCCTTGATGGTATATGCCTGGTTTGCTTTCGGTACTGGATAGGCCTGCAGTAGCCCACTTGCAGTGTCGACACAGGTCAGGGCGTATCTTGCCTCTTCGGAACGAGCCCGATGTAATCGACCTGCCATCGCTGGAGAGGATTGTGTCCCCTAGCAAGGTGGGCTGTTGTTTCGGGCAACGATCTTGGTTTCATCTTGGAGCAAGCGTCGCAATCCTGGCATGCCTGGACAATATCAGATAGTTGTATGGGCAGTCCCCATGCTTTAGCAGCTGCCCACATTGTCTTTTGTCCAGCATGCCGTAGCTTCTGATGTAACCAGCGGGTGATGTTCTCAGATGGTGAATTCCCAATCCATCGAACTCGGGCCAGTGTGTCGGCTTCATCGTTTCCCGGTGACTGTAGGGGCTGATGACCAGAAACATGGTAGACACGTACAGTCCTGTGTTTGACCGTATTCCATATATCTAACCACATGTCTTTGCCCCAGATCGGTCGGGCGTGGATTGTCCATTCCTGGGTGGCCCACTGTGCAATCCAAAGAGTGAGCCCCCGGTACACAGCCCAACTATCTGTGCAGATGTTCAGGATACCATCACCGGGTTCCTTGGTTATAACCATCCACACGGCTCGCAGTTCTGCCCGTTGGCTGCTCTGACCATCCCCCTCATCGAACCAGATCGTCTCGCTGGAAGGATGGTACGCTCTCCACTTGCTCGGGTTGCCCTTGCTGGACCCATCTGTGTACCAGGCATCTTCAGGGATAGGATATTTTCCCTCCTGAATGGGACTCTTCTCTGGTGGAGCGACCAGTATTTCTTTTGGTGCATCACTGTGATACGTAACTGGGCCTAGGATCTTCTGGAGTTCTTCTTTCAAGGGGGATGAAGACAGACTGCTCCTTTGGCTGAGATAGGCGACCCATCGTGCCACTGTTTGTGCTTGGGCCACCCCTGTCTTAGGAAGGTGGGTCAGATCTTTCACCCACCCCTGAATTGGCAGAGTGGTCTTGACTATAACTGCAGCTGTTTGAGTTATTGGCTCTACTGCCTGTAATGCCGAATAGGCAGCCAATAACTGTTTTTCAATCATACTGTATCTTTCTTCTGCTCCGTGCCAAACCTGAGACCAGAAACCAATGGGGGTCCGAACAGAACTCTGGCGTTGCCACAGGCCCCAACCGAAGCCGTCTTGAGTAACATGAACGTCCAACTCGGCTGGGAGGGTAGGATCGAAATACCCAATGCCTGAGCTTGTTTAACTGCCAGTTTTGCTTGTTGGAAAGCATCCTGTTCGGTTTTCCCCCAGTCCCATAGCTGCCCCTTTTTTGTGAGTCTGTATAGTGGCCTTAGCAGCTGCGCTAGGTGAGGTATAAAGGAACGCCAATAACCCAATATACCTAGAAACTCTTGCAGCTGCTTTGATGTTGTAGGGACTGGGAATGCCTGAACCTTATCTATAACAGCACTGGGTAGCACTTTGGTCTTTCCTGACCAAACCACCCCCAGGAATTTTACGGACAGGCCTGGACCTTGCACCTTTTGGGGATTTATAGCCCATCCCCTCTGTTGTAAATAGGCAGTTAATGAATCAGCTGCCTGTCCTACTGCCTCCAGTGAGTCGGATGTCAGCAGGAGATCATCAATATAATGATATAGGTTAACATCATCAGGTTTTCTCCAGTCAGCCAGGTCACGCGCCACTAGATTATGACAATACGTTGGTGAATGCACGTACCCCTGTGGCAGGACCTGAAAGGTCCACTGCCTGCCTCCCCACGTAAACGCAAACTGATCTTGCAATTCCTCAGCAATTGGGATACTGAAGAATGCATTTGCTAGATCTAGGACACAATGATAGGTTTTTATCTCCCTACTCAATGTGTCCATTAGGGAGGCAATATTGGGTACGGCCGCATGAATAGGCGGCGTGACCTTATTTAATTCTCTGTAATCTACTGTCATCCTCCATGTGCCATCCGACTTTCGCACTGGCCATA
>NW_024963429.1:0-8397 GCF_019238085.1 Lagopus leucura | reverse complement strand
TTAAAGCATTCAGGAAACAAGGCAAACTTTTACTTCAGTTCCATGATTATAAGTGTTATGTGTAAATAGATTCTTCCCTCCAGAGTTGATTAGTAATACTGATAAATATAAACCAAAAGAGGGAAATTATATGTATGTGATCCACAAATCCACCTTTGTTTATATTTTCATCTCTTGTCCCTGACAATGGTAAAAATTGTGGAATACTCTATTAATTTCAAAGTCTAGTAATTATAGTTTATTTATGCTTGAGAATTTTGTTAAATTAGCATTAATAATCATGTTAAATCACTACCCAGAGACACAGCTGAAAGTTTGATCTTGTTTATGTCAACGATATAACAATAAATTTAAATAAATAGGCCCTGCCTCTCCAGAATTTTGGTAAAATGCTTAATTCCTGTCATTTCAAGGGCCATTCATAATTACATTTACATAATTAATGTGGTTTACTTTTAATAGCACTTATACTGAACAGTGAGTGTCAGACTGAATGGCTGAACAGCATATGACATGAGAAAATTAATGTATTTCTGAATCATTCATTTAGTGGGGGAAAATTGTGTAGAGCACTGCTGAATGCCCTTCTATTACATTCTAGTCAAAACATAAGTGAATTGACATATGCAGTTGCTAGCTGAAGTATACTTCATGAGGAAGTGCTTGGTACTTGCATCATGAAACATTATTTGAATATGATTAGATTTTGTTTTCTTCTTAATTTCTCAGTAATGATTTAGAAAATAATCTGAAAAGTCTCTTTCTACTTCATATTGTTTACTAAGGAGGATAGTTGACGTTTTAACCAGCTGTTCATTGCATTTTTTTAAAATTTAACAGTATCAAAAGTAGGCAGAATGGGAACATTTCAAAATGTCTTCAATTCCCACATCATGTCTAAGACCTTCTAGATGAATGGTTAATTTACCACTCCAGCTCATTGACTGTGATCTCTGCTGCATAAACACTGTGGTAATTTTTCATCTGAAATATTTTTGACATACACTTTTGTAGGAAAAAAAAGAGGGACTATTATTACTGTCCTGGTTTCAGCTGGATTAGAGTCAACTAGAGCCATTAAACACCCCAATGCTGAGCAGAACTTGTGCAGAACCAAGGACTTTTCAGCTTTTCATTTTGCCCTGCCAGTGAGTCCTGGGAGGGGACAAAACCAGGATGACTGTCCCAGGCTGGTTAAAGGGATATCCCATACCATATGCTGTCACACTGAACAATAAAGCCAGGCGTAGTGGGTTTGGGGCAGGAAGCTGTTGCCTGGGAACTGACTACCCATCAGTCAGTGGATGGTGAACTTCACTGGTATTGCATGTTCTTTTGTTTTCCATTTCTTTTCTGCCCTATTAAACTGTCCTTATTTCAACCCAGAAGTGTTATCTTTTTCTGCCCCATCCCATTTCTGGGGAGTGCTGGGGCAAGAGGAAATGCTTATGCCTACAGTGGGATTTCCATTAAGCAACTCAATGATATTTTGAAAGCAGACTTCTGCATTTGATCTAAACTCTTTTATACATCAGCAGAGAGAAATAACCACTTTTAAGATTTTCAGCTTCCAGTCCTCTTCAGAAGTGCCACAACTAACTATGAAGAGAGGACAAGTAACTCCAATATGATCTCAAGTAGTTGCCTAGATTGCTCTCAGAGCTGAAAGTAAATCCACTTTGGTGGAATAAAATAGTCTTGAGGAGCTTTTCTTAATTTAATCTATTGCCATTTAACACAAAACTTTGCTTAACCACTTGGGTGTTGAGACACACAAAAAAAAGCACAAAAGGTAAAGCACAAGGAAAAACGCAAACATTAAAGGGAAAACACCTGTCCTCCCCCTACTCAGGCTCAGTGTAAAACAGATTCCTTTCTTCATTTCTTCACTGTTTCAGATTGTTTCTGTCCCAGGTAGCACTCACTACTCTCTCACTTTCTGCTCCAGCAGAGGTGCCCCACTGTAACACTGTTGCCACTTTCAAAACACACCGTCCACCACTTCACTGTGCTCACATCCACTGTTCAGTTTCCATAAATGTTTAGCAAGCATCAGTGTATGTCAGTGGGTGCTATTTATTCCATAGGGAGGAATTCAATGACACGCCTTTGCTTTATATGCACTACCATGTCAGATGCCATTTTTTCAGACTACCCCTCTGATGTCATCTGTTAGTCAGCATCAAATGTAATAGAATATTGGTGGGAGGATTCAACCTCTACTGCCATACCACATCTGATTTTGTGGGCCAACACAATAAAATAGAAGGCATTACTTTTGGAGCAGCCTTCATAAAATATGTAGTATAGTTAATGTACATAAGTAACAAAACTTATTTTAATCTTTTACATGCTTTATTAAAAAAAAAAAAAAAAAAAAAAAAAAGAGAGAGAGAGAGTGAGCAACAACAACAAAAGTGGAGTATTTGACCGTTTTTGTGAAACTAATGAATCAAACTGGTTTAGTGGAAGTAGCTACAACTCTCAGTGAGCTCTCAAAGCACTCATCAGATATTTTTGATGAAATTTTACTCTTCCTGTACCTCATCCTTGAAAATAGTTGTTCACAAATGTGCATAATGACAGAAAGTGACGATGTGAATAACATGTTACTGTGAAGCAAAGGATATTTTTCTCTGCTGAGATAGGGCTCATGAAAGTCTCGTAAAGAGACGTGATCAGAGTTTTGAGTTGAGTATCTGATTGCAACTCTACACATTCTACTTGAAAATTCGAAGGTAGTGTCAACTGAAAATGGAGCCACAAACATAAATTGATGACTTTTTTTGCATCTTGAATCCTATTCTCAAATTCTTTTGTCAGAACAGAAAGCACGGCTGTGTATTTTTTGCTGTTCAGAGCACTGTGTTTATCAAGTGTATCAAAATACATACAATTATTTACCATCACTTGAGTGGGCACAGCACAGAACTGCACAACATTGCATTCCCTGTGCCCTGGTTTCAGTCAGCACAGCTTTAATAGTGCATTGACGGTTTGGTTGTTGATGGGTGCGTACCTTGGGCCAGTCAGTGGTGAAGAGCTGTTGCCTTTACAGTACAGAGTGAGGGTGGGCCACATTGCTAGCTGTGCCAGGCCGTGTAACAGACATGCCTGCCTAAGGGTATCACCCCTTACTTCTACATGATTCTACATAATTCTTCTACATGGCTCCCTTTCTCACAGAATCACACAACTGCAGAGGTTGGAAGGGACCTCAAGAGATCGTCGAGTCCAACCCGCCCTGCTAAAGCATGTTCTTTGCAATTGGTCACACAGGTAAGGCACACAGACTGGTTTTAAGTATTCCCATAAACTCCACAACCTCTCTGGGCAACCTGTTTCAGTGCTCCGTCACCCTCACCATAAAGAAGTTCTTCCGCAAGATTGTATGTAACATCCTGTGTTCAAGTTTTAGGCAATTACTCCTTGTCCTGTCAGTACACACCACTGAGAAAAGCCTGGCCTCATTCATTTGCCTCCCACCTCTCTTTACATATTTATAAAAACTAATCAGATTCCCCCTCAGTCTGCTTTTGCCCAGGCTTTCCTCATATGGGAGATGCTCCAGGCTCTTTATGAGCTTCTGGTCCTCTGTTGGACTCCTTCTAGGAGATCTGTGTCTTCTAAATGTGACCTCACCAGGGCAGAGTAGAGGGGGAGGATCACCTCCCTTGACATCTTTTTAATGCACCCCAGGATCCTAATGACTGTCTTGGCCATAAAGTGCATACTGCTGGCTCATGGCCAACCTGTTGTCCACCAGAACATCCAGGTCATTTTCTGCAGAGCTCCTCCCCAGTAGATCATCTCCTAACCAGTAATGATGCATGCAGTTATTCCTTCCCAGGTGCACTCTACACTTGCTCTTGTTACACTTCATCAGTTTTCTCTCTGTTCAACTCTCCAATCCATCTGGATCTTGTTGAATGGCAGCACAGACTTCCAGTGTGTCAGCCACTCCTCCCAGCTTTGTATCATCAACAAACTTGCTGAGGATGGACTCTATCCCTTCATCCAGGTTGTTGAACAATATGTTGAACAAATCTAGACCCAGCATTGAACTCTGGGGAGCACTGCTATTTATAGACCTCCAACCAGACTCTGTGGCACTGACAACAGTCCTCTGAGCTCTGCCAGTCAGCCAGTTGTTAATCCACCTCACCATCTACTCGTCTACCCTATACTTTCTCCTCTCCTCTTTTTTACTCCCCCTGCAGTGGCTGGAGGGTTCCCCCAGCTGCAGCTGTTTAGGGGTATGATGGGCTGTTTGCATCAATGTAATCTCTGTCTGGAAACAGCTGCGTTTGACTTAGATATCCTTGGTTGATACCTATTTCTTCTTTCCTATACACGTAGTTAGCACAAAGTAGAAACTCGATATGGAATCTTGTATTAGAAGTCTTCTATGAAGTGTCAATTGATGATAAGAGAATAGAAATTATTTCAGCTTGAATGTTTCTCTTCTGCCAACAGGACTTGTGCAGGAGAGAGCAGATTTGAAATTAATGATCTTAAATTGAAATGAGGATTCTAGCAGTTTTTCTTTTTTTGTGTGTCTTAAGTGAAATGCTGGCTAGAAACCATACCTTGGGGTATTGAAATTTTACCAGTAAAACACATCAGGGAGCTGGGTTATATTTTCTGCCAAAGTCCAGAAGAAGTCTAACCACCTGTAACACATGAAAGGACAATCACTTAGGGTATAAGTTGTAAAAGTGTTTGTACTTCTCCACTGTGTTTTTGCAGTCTTTGTATTGGTACATGTGAGCTGAAAGAGTCTGTGTAGGCAAAGTAAGGAAGGGAGTTTTTCATGTGTTTAACTAGGCTTCAGAGAATGAAGAGCCCAGTGCTACTAGAACTCAGGTAGCTGTCTTGGATTATAGCCATTAAAATTTAAGTGTGATTTTTATTGGTGGAAACACAAGTGCCTGGGGAATCTTTATGTATCCTGAGTTTAACAGCTGTTAGCTTTTTGCTCTGAAGAGACACAGTTTGCATTCAGTTATTTTAATTTAGACTTAGGAAATTGTAGGTCTATGTTTCTTTGCAACTGTAGCTAATACTACTGACTAACACTGCTTCCTAGATTTAGTGTCATTAAAAAAAAAGTAAAAAAGAATACAACAATTTGTGAAATGGCTGTTGAAGTTGCTTGTCTTGCAATATCATTTCCTATGGTATAGTCTCAGAGAAAATAATTATAATGATTTAGCTAAGGTATGTGAACTTTTTGCATGCTTTCAGAGTTCACCTGCAGAGAAGGAGAAAATACTGGATATTCTTCTTTACTGCTGTAGTTCAAGTTTATAAAACTTAAGTATGCCAATATTTCAGATTAGGTCTTATTCATGTTATGGATTTGAAATGAATTGCGCTTCAAATAAAAGTGAAGACTGGGTATAAGTAATTATAAAATGAGAAATCAGAATATGCAGATAATGCTTGGTAAGAAACATTATAGTGACAGACTATTTACCAGTGCTATAATCTATCATATTAATATAGATTAATGAAAAGTAATAATGGCTGAATTTATTTTTCTTCCTTTGCAATGATATTTCTCACATTGCACTTCTAATCTCTCTTGCTATTAGTAAGATAATTGAATGTGGGATAGTCATTAAGAAACTTGAGGTAATAAAAAAGAATAGTGTTATGCAAACACACAATTTTAAAATAAAGCCCCTCTAATACACGGGGCATTGAGGATGTTCAAAAGAAGGCTGGTAACAACTCCTAAAAATGCCATAATGTGTAGTCACAAAGCTATTTCTGTGAAAATTGTGGGGTTTGTTTTTTTTTTGTTTGTTGTCCTGCTTTCACTTCTAGCCAGCTTCCCAGCTTCATATTTAGTTAGAGCTAAAGCATATGATTTAACATTACAAGCTTTGTGCAGCTGCAGCATTCATTTGGGCAGGGAATTGTAGTATTGCTCATCTCTTACCTGGTAACAGGTGCAAGAGAACCTTGTGGTCTTCTCTGAAAGCAATGCTCATGAACAGAAGTCTGTTTTCTCTTTGTGTAGCATAACAAAGACTTGTAATGTCCTATCAAGCTGTGAATAGTTGTCTCTAGTTATCATTACAGATACTAGTCATTGGAGAACACAAGGGAAGGGTATCTAATGATAAGAAAATCTGTCCTCTTTATTAAAGCTTGAGAGTACAATCCCACTGTCACACTAGTTTTAAGGAAAGATAGCCAGAGCAGGTCCCACTGCCTGCTTTGTATCACAGTCAGTCTCAGAATTCCTTTCTGAATGTATAGTGAATAGTACAGTGAATAAGATCATTGAACCAACTCAGGCAAGGAGAAGGAACAAAAAGATATTTCATTATTAATTTTATAATTTCCCTCTCCTTTGTTTTTGTTTGCAAAAAAGAAAAGAAAGATGCTTTAAATATAAACTTAAGAGCTGATTATGATAGTTACATTATTTTTTTTCTATTTAAAAATGTAAAAATTAATAGAGTTGCAGAAATTACTCCTTTTTCATTGTACTAGAGTTAGAACATCAAAATCATTTTTTTTCAGGCAAAAAAAAATCAAACAATGTTTTTTTCATGTTGCAACATGATAAGGTGTTGTGGTTTAAAGCTCTGATTAAAATCAGATACATTTTTCCCCAGTACAGTGTGATACATTATGGCATTATTTTTGAGAGTGATAAGAAAGTACTGAAGTCTGAAGTTTTTCTCAGAAAATCCTTTGTTCCAGCTAAAATTATTTTATAAATGTGGGCTGTCAAAAACTCAGCAGTTTCAAAACTGAACTGCTGTAAAATAGGTACATGCTAAAGCTGGTGGAAATACTCTGATACTACTTGCTTATTTTAGTGTTTAAAAATATTAGAAGTTAGAATTTTTAAAGTCCAAGCCCCTCAAAAAAGCATTAGAAATATTGAATGAAGCAACTTCTCTAAAACTGAAAGTTTTGTTTCTAAATATTGAACTGCTACTTTTAACTCTTTTATTGAAAAATATTCTTCAAGTATATATTATTTCCAAAGTATCTATTATGATGAAACACTATCTTTGAAATGGGAAACTATTCTGCCTTCAATACTCTTGTCTAACCATGCTGTCAGCAGAAAAGTGAGTCAGATGGCTCTTTTTGCACTGTCTCTGGAAAAATAGCAAACAGTGGTAGAGACAGAAATGGAATTAAAATGTAGAAAAAAATCCTTTCATTCTTCCTTGTGTGGAATAACCAGTCTCGCTCTTCAGATTGTAAAATTGTGAAAACCAGCAATATTTCATAAAACCCAGAAAATCTGGACAAACGCTGATGACTTAAGCAGCATTCTGTGGACTGAATGCACATAAAGTATGTACCTTTTCAGACACAAGATATTTTTATAGGAGAGATGGACCATTTATAACCATTAAATTCCTCATCCAGGCTCCTGACACAACAGACAATGTGATTTTTACATACTTTTACTTCCACCAGTTTAATGAAGAGGAATTGCAAGATGGCTGCATCCCTGAAGTAATTCTTCAGCTGGGGTAAGGCTGAAATAGCCAGTGATCCTAATGAGGAAAAATGAAAGAGCATCACCACTTAATTCATCTCATTATTGGCTCTTAAAATAGAGATAAATGGGAGAGAAATAAAGAACAGGGAAACAGACATGCATTTCATTTCTGAATTGTTATGCTGCTGAGGCAATATGTATGGCCAAGTTGGTCTGTGTGTGGGAATTCTCTGCCTGGTCTGTCAGCAAGATCTGCTCTTTCAAGTTGTGTGACAAGGGCCTTAACCTTAACCATCAGCTGCTTATGGACAAGTTCTGTGGGAATGGAGGGAAATACCAGCTACCAGCAGCCTATAAAGGATGGTGGTTTTTGGCTGAGAATACAAAGGCATCAGGTCCTGTTTATGGAGCATTTTCTTCTGTAACCCATGAATTGCTTTGAAACACCTTCCTTTTCCCCTTAGGTGTCTCCCTGTCATCTTGTGTATCATGTACTCCCAGCATGTTATGGAAAGCATGAGACATATCTTCTGATTCATAGAACACACTTGTGCTTTGACAAGTGTCTGCCTTTGTTTATTCATTTACTTCAGACAGCATATCTCAACATGTTCTGTGCTTAAAAGAAAAGGAAAAAAACATTTAAATACAAGCTTATGAACAATTTTGCATTTTACATCCTTTTGTTTTTCAAAATATTTAAAAATGATCTACTGTTGTCTGATTTATTTATGGCTATCCCTTTCAAAAAATCTTTATTGGACTGCAAAATTTGAGATATTTTTAATTCTCTTTTTCTCATCATGTTTGTTAAGTAATTCACTGATATTTCCGTTCATTAGCACTTGTCTTCTCAGATCCTAACCCTACTGATGTTTAGGCCTTGTAGAATGTCTTGCAGTAACAGAAATCTCAAA
>NW_024963428.1:0-1907 GCF_019238085.1 Lagopus leucura | reverse complement strand
AAAATACATTGCAGACAAACAAAGGACTGAACTGAATGGACTTTGGGTGAAGTCAATACAGACAACAGCCACCCCTGGGACGCCTGTGGGGCTCCAGCACGGCAGGCAGCCAAGGATTTTGGCCCGGCCTTCCCTGCAGGCACTTCTGCACCCAAAGGCTGAGGACAACTTTCCATCACACGCTGCCATCTACGCAGCTGCGGAGCAGAGTTATGCAAGTTGCAGAGCTGCCAGGTGGGCAGCTGGCTGGCGCTCAGCATCCCAGCACCATCTCAGCACCATTCCAGCACATCCCACACCATGACAGAACATCCCAGCGCCATCTCAGCACCATTCCAGCACATCCCACACCATGACAGAACATCCCAGCACCATCTCAGCACCATTCCAGCACAACCCACACCATCACAGAACATCCCAGCACCATCTCAGCACCATTCCAGCACATCCCACACCATGCCAGAACATCCCAGCACAACCCAGCACATCCCAGCCCCATACCAGCACCATCCAAGGACACCCCAGCACCATTCCACAACATCCCAGCATACCCCAGAACCATCCCACACATTCCCAGAACCATCCCAGCACATGTCAGCACCATCACAGCACATCCCAGTACCATCCCACAACATCCCAGCAACATTCAAGCACATCCCAGCATAGCCCAGGTCCATCCCAGCACATCCCAGCACATTCCAGCCCCATCCTTGCACATTCCCACACCATCCCAGCACATCCCAGCACCACTCCACAACATCCCAGCAAGTCCAAGCACAGTCCCAGCACATCACAGCAAATCCCAGCCACATCCCACACATCCCATACTATTCCTCACGATCCCAGCACCTCCCAGCCCCATCACACCATCCCAGCACCATCCCATAACTCCCCAGCATGTCCAAGGATGATCCCAGCACATCCCAGCACATCTCATCCCAGCCGCTGCATCCCACAACATCCCAACACTTTGCAGCACAACCCAGCACCAGCCCACCATATCCCAGCCCCATACCAGCACCATCCCCGAAACTTCTGACACCTTCCCAGCTCATTCCAGCACATCCCACCATATCCCAGCATCATCCCACACCACCCCTGCACAACCCAGCACCATCCCAGTACATTCCAGCACCATTGAAGCACATCCCAGCACCATCCCCGTACATCCCAGCAACACCCCAGCCCCATCCCAGCACATCACTGCCACATCACATCACGTCCCAGCCCCATCCCACACCATCTCACGCCATCACAGAACATCCCAGACCATCCCAGCACATTCCAGCCCCACCCCAGCACACCCAGCACATCCAAGCCCCATCCCAGACCATCCCAGTACGCCCCAGCACATCCCACCACCATCCCACCACCATCCCATCACAATCCCACACCATCCCAGCACATCCCAAGACATTCCCACACCATCCAAGCACATGCCAGAACATCCCATTTCCATGCCAGCACATCCCAGTATGTCCCAGCCCCATCCCAGTACATCCCAGCTCATCCCACACCATCCCAGCCCCATCCCATCCCATCCCAGCAACATCCCAGGCCAATCCCAGCACATCCCAGCACATCCCAACACATCCCAGCCCCATCCCAGCACATCGTGCACTATTCCATACCTTCCCTGCACATCCCAACACATCCCAGCCCCATCCCAGCACCTGTATCCCACCCATGTATCCATCTAGAAACTCAGCTTCCCCAGTCCTTCAGTGAACAGACACAAAGACACCCACCGTGCGCTGCCTTCTCCTCCACCATTTCCTTCAGGACATGGCAGAGCCTCTGCGGATATTCTCCAATTCTCCATGCCTCTCTCCGTCTCTCAGCACCTGAACACAAAGCACGAAAATACATTGCAGACAAACAAAGGACTGAACTGAATGGACTTTGGG
>NW_024963427.1:0-1900 GCF_019238085.1 Lagopus leucura | reverse complement strand
CCCCCCCCCCCCCCCCCAAGGTGGGGGCTGTGCTGGAGGAGTTGGGCCCCTCCATGGGGCAGCCCCTGGCCCGGGGTCACCACGGGGTTGCGGTGGCTTTAATGGGCGCCTGCCTGCAATATAAAGAGCTCCAGCAGGGGGCGCTGCGCTGCCTCTTCCAGGTAAGCCACGCCCCCTTTCCCTCCTTAAGCCACGCCTCCTCTTAAAGGCACAGGCCCCAACCTGAAAGCCCCCTCCCCGTTTTCTCTCAGGCGTTCCGTTGCTGGGAGCCCCCCCAGCGGCGCCGCTGCTGCGTGGGGGCTTTGTTGGCCCTGCAGCCCCTGGAAGGGGAGGAGCCACAGGTGAAAAACGCCTTCTTTCACCCTTAAGTTGCATTTTTTGCCCCCAAAATGGCGTTGTTTCGCTGAATTGGTTTCTTTTTCCTTTATTATGGTGCATCACTGTGACGCCGTCGCCCCCCGTTTCCTCGCAGCCCGCCCTCGGTGCCGTCGCTCCTTCCGGTTCCCGTCTCCTTCAGCTCCTCCTTCACTTCCGGGATCCCTCTGCAGTTTTGGGGGGGCTTCGGGCGCTTTCTGACACCCACCTGCACTCATTGGCCCTCAGCCCCCCCGGCAGCCATGTTTGGGACTCCATTATGAGCAGCCCCTCCGTGCCCCCCCGTGCCCGGCGTCGCCTCGTCCGTAGGCTGAAGGTAAGACCCGATTTTGGGGTGAAATCTCCTGTTTTCAGGTGCTGTTGTAATGCTTAGAAATCCTATGGGAGGGGGGCGGAGCTTCATTGGAGCCCCGCCCCCCTCCGTGAGTCAACCCAGGGGGGTGGAGCTTGTGTTTGAAGCCCCGCCCCCTTTGCGTGACGTCACAGGGCCACTTCCTGTCGCTGGCCTGTCACCGCAATGGCAGCCGCGTCCTGGACGCCATCTTGGCTTCCTGCTCCAACCCCACACGAGCCGCCGTCGCCTCCGAGCTGGGTGAGCGACCCCAGAAGGGGCCCGAATTCCCCTTTGTGTCGATGGAAAGGGCCTTGATAAAAGCTGAGCTCTGCCCCCTGCGTTGCAGCCCCACAGCGCCGGGCGCTGCTCAGGGATCCCCACGGGCGCCATGTTGAGCATCGCCTCCACCTGGAGCTGTTCCTGCGCAGCCGCAGCCAATGGGAGCAGCTGTGGGCGGCGCCCAGGGGGATGCTGGGAAAGCTGCTGGAGGACTGAGGGCCGCAGAGAGGAGCGGTGAGGGGATAGAGCGTCTGGAGCAACGCTGGGATTGATTGGAGCTCTGTGCTTCTTTGTTGCTGCGGTTTCCTGTTGGAGAAATGTCGCTGTGATCATAGAGATTGTGGGGTTCCTGGAGGACTGACCTGACCGTAGAGCTGCTGGAGGGGTTGTAGTGTCTATGGCAGGGAGGACTTGTGACCATAGAGTCGGTGGAGGACTTGGTACCATAGAGATGGAGGACTCGCAACCATAGAGACGTGGCCAACCTTTGGCCATAGAGACGGTGGAGGACTTGATACCATAGAGATGGAGGACTCGCAACCATAGAGACATGGCCAACCTTTGGCCATAGAGACGGTGGAGGTCTGGCAGTCTTTACAATCAGCTGGAGCTGACTTATGACCATAGAGATGTAGGAGGACTGAGCAGGATTGAGCTCTGGAGCGTCGCCTCTGCGCGTGCCGCGCTGTTCCTTACCAACCATAGAGCTGCTGAAGGATTGATGGCTTTCTTTTTATAATTGCGCGTTTCCTTTAATAAAATAAAACATTTTTTGGGTTTTATTTCGTAAGGGAGGAATCGTAGTTTCTCTTCTCGTGGCCCCGAGGCGGTGATTGCGAGCAATGAATGAGAAACGCGCGGCGAAACCTCTTCCGCTCTCCTATTGGTCGTCCCAGCCGTCCGTCACGCTCC
>NW_024963426.1:0-2859 GCF_019238085.1 Lagopus leucura | reverse complement strand
CTTTCCCTGCTGGCCTCACTGCTTGGACCAGGATGTTGGCTTCCTGGTCTGCAAGGGTACATTGCTGACAGGCTGAGGAGAGTTGGGCTTGTTCAGCCTGGAGAAGAGAAGGCTGCGGGGTGACCTCATTGCAGCCTATCAATACCTGAAGGGAACCTACACCCAGGAGGGGAGTAAACTCTTCAAAAGGGCTGATAACAGCAGGACTAGGGGAAATGGTTTTAAGTTGAAGGAGGGAAGATTTAGGTTGGATGTTAGGGGGAAGTTCTTTACTAGGAGAATGGTTAGGCCCTGGAACGGGCTGCCCAGGGAGGTTGTGGATGCCCCGTCCTTGGACGTGTTTAAGGCCAGGTTGGACGGGGTCCTGGGCAACCTGATCTGAATGTGTATGTTTGGTGGCCCTGCTAGGCAGGGGGGTTGGAACTACATGATCCATGGGGTCCCTTCCAACCCGGGTGATTCTGTGATTCTGTGATTCTGTGATTGCTAGCTCATGTCCAGCTGCTGCCACACACCAGTATGGCCAAGTCCTTTTTGTTAGGGCTGCTCTCCATCCTTTCATCCCTCAGCTCGTATTAGTAGCGGGGGTTTTCTCGGCCCAGGTGCAAGTGCTTGCACGTGGCTTTCTTGGACTTCATGAGGTTCTCCTGGGCCTCAGGACACAAACCTGATCTTCTCTCACAACTGGAGAAATGCTTCTGGTTTGCCTCCCAATCCCCTTCTTCTCAACCACTCTGACTAAATGCTGCCATTTGCAGCAAATGAGGGTGCCTCACATCCTTCTTTGCATGAACATTGCTACATCCATGGCCAGAAATATTCAGAACGTCACCAGAATGCTGAAGCCTCAGCACAGTATGGCACTTGCTCTGCTCACACAGGGATGCTGAAACTTCCAATCCTGATAATGGTTGTGCAAAGGAGTATGTCAAACCCGGTTATGCTGGGTTGCAGGATCTGTTGCCAAGCACGAGTACTTCTGAGGAAGTAACATGTGCTCTACAGATAGAGAGTGATACGTATCAGCATCCTTTCCAAAGAAGAAGAAACTGTTCCTTTGGCCAGCCAGCATGGAGGGATGGAAAGTACGGAGGAGAGAACGTTCTATTCACTCGAGGCAGGGTAAATTCAGATCACACAGACAGGTCTCTGGCCTTTGACCAGAGAGGACCAGAGAGGACAGACCTCCGCCAACAGTTCTCAGCATCGCCCTCATGTGGCTGTCCTGGGAAAGAAACCAGGCAGCACGGGGGCTCTGAGGAGGGGAGGGAATGTTTTGATGTCCCAGGGCAGCTGGAAGTCAACTGCTGGGTGAGGAAGGTGGCCACCTGGGGAGCACAGGTGCAGCAGGGCACAATTCAGACACCAGCAGAAGAAAAGCTAGTATGCGTTGGCCGGGAATCGAACCCGGGTCAACTGCTTGGAAGGCAGCTATGCTCACCACTATACCACCAACGCAGCTGCCTGCAACCTTCCTCATGCTCCTGCAGCTCACAGACTTCACATCCTCCTCCTTCCAGCCCTCTGCATGTGCACTACCACCATCTGCTGCAACTTCTCTCTCATTCTGCCTTTCCAACAGAAATTGTACAAATTCCACCCGACTGGGAAGCTACATCACCAAAGAAGCACAACACCAGTATGACATGGAGCAAACAGGGAAGTGCTTTCCCTTTCCTCTGAACAATGGGGGCAATCTGTTCACAGGAGGCCTCTAGGACCTCTACTCCTCAATGGCCCTTTCTCACAGAATCACAGAATCAGTGCGGTTGCAAGGCATCTCTGGAGATCTCCTCGTCTAACCACCCAGCTACAGCAACTTCCCTAGAGTAGGCTGTGCAGGAAAGCATCAGACGGTTTTAAAAAATCTCCAGAGAAGCAGACGGCACAGCCTCTCCCGGCAGCGTGTTCCAGTGCTCTGTCATGTAATGAAGTAATGAAGTTCTTTCCCACGTTCAATTGGAAATTCCTGTCTTCTGCCGCCCCCACTCATTTTGTAGAACTCTGTGGATTCTCTCTGGTAGTCCCCTGTCTTTCTTAAGTGGGAAGCCCAGAACTGCATGCCGGATGTGGCCTCACCAGGGCAGAGCAGATGGGGAGGACAACCTCCTTTGACCTGCTGACCATGCCCCTTTAATGCGCCCTCTCCACACAACTCGTCAGCGTGCCCAAATCTTGCTAAAAGCCAGCGCAGCCACTCCTCCCAGCTTTGTGTCATCGGCAAGCTTGATGAGGATGGAATCTCTCCCTTCCTCCAGGCCGTTGATGAATATGTGAAACAGGAACCGGACCAAGTAACAACCAGTGGGTAACAAGGCTAGCTACCAGTGTCCAACTAGCCTCTGTGTTCCTGATCCCAGCCCTCGGAGCTCTTCAGTGTGCCAGTGTGGTTGCCGTGTGGTCACTGCATGTAGAGAAAACAGAACTGCATCCCACGTAGTTGGCAGGATTCAAACCTGCATGGAGAATCACAACAGATTTCTAGTCCAACACCTTTGCCACCTGGCCACAGCAACCTGCTCCAGCCATCTCTACCTGGATCATTCCATGCCCTGGGCAATAACAACCCGCTCCAAAAGATTCTACAAGAGAAGCAGCACTCAAAACCCTGACCCCAGGGAGTGCGGGATGATCCCACTGCTTCCAAGTAAGTATTAGGTGCTTTCAAATCCTATTCTGCCTGCAAGAAATTCAAAAGATCATGACATCTCTCCTTGTTTCAGAAAGGAAATTAATTATCGCAGGCAAATTTCTATTCCTTCTGCTTGAGCAGACAATTCCTGTTGCCAAATCCCATTTTGTTAGCATGCTTGCTCAGTTGTCAGACTGTCACTCTTCCAGATAGTAAGTTATTCCTCA
>NW_024963425.1:0-3389 GCF_019238085.1 Lagopus leucura | reverse complement strand
GAAGCAAGCTTTGAGCCAAAAAAAAAAAACTAAGAAGGATTCTCACACCACCCCGTGGCTCAAAGATTGCTTGAAATAAAGTATAAGTGACCCTCCACGGTGGTGAGGAAAAGAAAAGGGAGAAAATAAAAAATACAGCAAAGAAGCAGAGGGGGAAGGAGGAGGGGGAGAAGGGGAAGATAATCGTTACACAATTACTACAAAAGATTTCTTGGGCTTGGTTACAAATGTTGCCCTGATCTGTTGGACTTGTCCATCATCAGTTGAAGTGGTTACAAAATACATGGAAGATACAACACGTTGTATAAGTTGAATAAAACATGGAATCATACAAGGTACGAACATAAGAGTTGCAACAACACACAGTAGATAAAACAGGATACGTTTGACCCATGGGCCACCTGGAAGCCAGGAAAATAAATCAAAGTTTGGGCCTTTCCAGGTTTGGACAGGAACATGGGCTATCTTCCGCATACCCTGGGCAATTTGTTTAACAACTTCACCATTATCATCAATCTTTAGACAACAATTAGAGTCATTCAGTTTGCCAGAGACACCACTCGGTGATACCTCAGGAGTGGTGACACAAATGTTACATGATGAATAAAAGGTAGAAAGTGAAAAGAGACAACCATACATTTGGCAGTAACTAATAATAAAAAATAAATAGGTAAAACAAACTTAGGTATTTGTGTCAGCTGCTTTCCCCACCCAGGAACTCCCAGTGTAAGCCAGGATCCAGATGGGAATTCTTCAGTAGAGGTTGTGGTGTTTATGAATAGCCATACAATATTACACTTCAGTTAATTCACTAAAAGTGTATCTATTCTAATTTGACAATATGTGGACTTGCCATGTAATGTTTACTAAGATGATTTAGTGTCTCGAGAACTTTACACTTGAGCATTTCCAAAGCAATTCAAATGCTGAGAGATATAAATATTAGTTTGGCAAGTTCAAGTATTGTTACAGTCCACAGAACTTTTCACAGGACAGTGTGTGCAGGATACCCCCACAGTACAAACCATCAAAGAGGGGTAATCCCAGAAACATACACTTCTCTTTTAAAACTTAGGCACTTTCCAACAACCATGTTTTGGATGGAACTCCTAGACTGATGTGACACTGAAAAGCATCAGTGCAAAAGGCTTTCTGATAGATTTCTTTTGTGACCACATCTGATAGATATTAGATGGGTCCCTTGATTCATTTCCCAGTTTGTTAGGAATTTGGAAACACTGTGGAGGAGTTACATGCAAATCATAATCAGTTTGGTAAAAAAGGGGTGAAAAAAGGGGTCAAAAGAAATGGCATCACTGTGCAGGGAGTACCAGTAAGCCAGGATGACCTGTAAAAAACCCTGAACTCAGTTGTGAAGTTTAACAGATCCAAGGACTGATACCAATCACCACCCATACCCATAACAACACAAAACATAACACTATTGCAACCAAAAAATGTAATCAAGAGGTACATTCAGTGTTCTAGCATGATCAAATCTTCAGTATTTCTGTCACAAAATACAAATGATTAAAATCAGCTATTAGCCTTTTTGTGCTCTGTCAAGGTCCCACGGGGATCTTCTGTAAAATAAAACAAGACACCGACTTGCCCTTTTTGGGCTTTGTTAATATGGTTAAAAAATGAGGGAACAATCCAGCAAGTGTTGATTTCGTATTCCTTTTTCGGGGTGTCTTTAGCCTTCCAAAGATACTAGTTAAGGGATCCTGTTAAGGTTAGGGAAACTGGCCTCAGGTTAGCTGAGTCAATTGACACAGTCTGTCCAGGGAGGTAAGAGTGTTTCCCTGGCTTATCAGCTACTGGATCGTGACTCACAGGGATAACTGGCAAGAGTGGTGAGACCTTTGGACAGAAGGTGTTAAATCGACGATCTTGCTTCCCTTTGTTGTGAGCTTTCTCATGCATCCACCCTTCACCGCCCCCACCCCGCTCACTTGGGGGGGGCGAAGACATCAGTTTTGTAATGGCTTGGAAAGCCGTTCAGGTTCCCTGGGAGAGACCCTAGGACCTGGGGTTTTGCTCTCCTCAAGATTCTGGAGCTTTTGTTCTGGCCACCAGTTAACTAATTTCTCTAACCTGACAGTGGGCAATCCATTCATCAAATCTCGTGGAACACCCTTTTGCCAGCCCAGTGTCCAGAGACAATTACGTTTATGATCAATATTTCGCCTACCTGTTTTTACTGACAGTGAGACCCTTCCAGTCCCACTGAGCTTTGGGCTAGGAGGCCTGGGGGCAAGGCTGACTGCTGCAAGTCTTACTTCTCTTGGCTCAAATTTAGTGGAGGAAGAAACCACTGGCCCATATTTCCTTCCATAGTTAATTAACTCTTGGGCAACTTCTCCCCACGTCCACACTTTGTTTCCTGACTGCAGATGGTTGGGGGTTACAGTTCCTTCTAACACTGGCTGGGTTCTCTCTCCCTGAGACATTACCTGTATTTTTCCTTGCAGTTGTATACCTATAGGTTTTAACGACTCTGGAAGCCCCCTAATTAAAGCAGTCATTCTCTCAGGATCAACAGGCATCATCATAGGTGATTCATGGTGTGGCTGCAGCTTTCTATCATACATCATTTGGAGACAAGCAGCCTTTTGAACACTCTCTACTAACTGATCAGTTGTTCCAGTAATGGCAAGAGGGTCTCCCCTTTCTAAAGGGTTGAGACCACCTGCCCAATAGGCAGCCCTTTGTGTTAATGACCAGGGAGCACGATTGTTACCAGTAGTTAAAAATACTCCTGGTCCCCAATAACCTTCCGCCTCCTTTTCTGTTAGCAGAATCTGGTCTCCACCAGTGAGGCTAACCCTCCATACATACTCTGTTTCAGATTCCTTTGGAGAGCGGCTAAAATCTTTCTTCAATTTTGCTAGTTCAGTGGCTGAGAAGGGAATTTCCTTAACATTCATTTGAGGATCTAGATCCTCACTGTTATCGAATGTGTATTCAGTTTTTATCAAAGGACGCAATAGGGCTATTGGAGTTTCTAATTTATCTAGCCTTTCCTTCATTCCTGGTAGTTCCACTTGAGGAAAAGTTTTTTCTCGAGGCAAACTATGGGTGACGGTATGGCTGGCATGCTTACACGTTAGCAGTTCCTTAAAAGCCATTTGCAACAAAGCCGAATTACGTTTCTCTCTTTCTAATTGTTCCTCGAGATTAACTATTAACACTTCCTGGAGAAGGACTCACGTCTAAATTTTCAAAACTATCGCTCCTTGCAACTCCAGGAGGTGCACACAGAAAAAAAGTTTCAAAATATATCTGGAAGGACAACACTCTCACAGCGGGTATCCTGCAACGACTACGCCATTAAATAAATGTCTCGCTCCAATTTATAGGAGGGAGAGGAGGTTCTTTTATTATCT
>NW_024963424.1:0-1407 GCF_019238085.1 Lagopus leucura | reverse complement strand
GCATGGGTTTATAGGGTTGGGGACATGGGACCCATGGGGGGGGGGTGGGATTTGGGACCCATGGGGTTGGGGGCATGGGTTTATAGGGTTGGGAACCTGGAACCTGTGGATATGGGGACGTGGGTCCTATGGGTATGGGGACATTGGACAGATGGATATGGGGATGTGGGTGCTATGGGGTTGGGGGCATGGGACCCATGGATATGGGGGCATGGGTTCTATGGGGTTGGGGACATGGGACCCATGGATATGGGGACATGTGTCCTATGGGTATGGGGACGTGGGTCTTATGGTTATAGGGACATGAGACCCATGGATATGGGGATGTGGATCCTATGGGGCTGGGGACATGGGACCCATGGATATGGGGATGTGGATCCTATGGGGCTGGGGACATGGGACCCATGGATACGGGGACGTGGGTCCTATGGGGTTGGGGATGTGGGACCCATGGATATGGGGAAGTGGGTGCTATGGGTATGGGGACATGGGACCCATGGGGTTGGGGACGTGGGTCTTATGGGTATGGGGACGTTGAACCCATGGATATGGGGATGTGGGATCCATGGATATGGGGACGAGGGTCCTATGGGGTTGGGGACATGGGACCCATGGATATGGGGACGTGGGTCCTATGGGGTTGGGGACATGGGACCCATGGATATGAGGACATGGGACCCATGGATATGGGGACATGGGTCCTATGGGGTTGGGGATGGATATGGGGACATGGATGTGGGGACATTGGACCCATGAATACGGGGACCTGTGTCTTCTGGGTATGAGGACAAGGAACCCATGGACATGGGGATGTGGGTCCTATGGGGCTGGGGACATGGGACCCATAGATTTGGGGACATCAACGGGACCCCTGCCCTCACATGAAGCCTTTGCTCTGTGCGATGGGCGTCCAGGACAGCGTGGACAAAGTGTCGATCACCTGAGGGCAGAAGGGGGGTCAGGGGGGGGGGGGGGGTGACCGTCCCCAGGTTGTCCCCAATCCTGTCCCCAATCCTGTCCCACCTTCCCAAAATCCTGAACGTCAAAGAGGTCGAAGGCCCCGAAGAGGCGATGCTTGGGGAGCCCGAATTTGTCGGCGCAGGCGGTCAGGAAGGTGCGGATGTTCTTCAGGCACAGGAACTGCGGTGGCAGATGTCACCGTCACCAATGGAGCCCCGTTTGTCACCGTCACCAACGGCGTCCCCGTTTGTCACCGCCGCTCTCGGCTCCCACCGCCGCTGCCCCCCTCCGTCACCGTCATCATCATCAAACTCTGTCGTCATTGTCACCGTCGTCGGTCGTACCCGCTGTCACTGTCACCCCCGTGGTCATTGTCACCCCAACCGTTGTCACCCAAAGAGTTGTCACCCCAACAGTCATTGTCACCCCAGTGGTCATTGTCACCCT
>NW_024963423.1:0-1090 GCF_019238085.1 Lagopus leucura | reverse complement strand
GGTTATGGGGCAGTTATGGGGCGGGGGGGCGGTTATGGGGGGCAGCTATGGGGCAGTTATGGGGCGCTGTGGGGCAGCTGTGGGGCAGTTATGGGGCGCTGTGGGGCAGCTATGGGGCAGCTATGGGGCAGTTATGGGGCAGCTATGGGGCAGCTATGGGGCGCTATGGGGCGCTATGGGGCAGCTATGGGGCAGCTATGGGGCAGCTATGGGGCGCTGTGGGGCAGCCATAGGAATGGGGGCAGTCATAGGGCAGTTATGGGGTTTAGCGGGGTAATTAGCGGGTATGGGGGTAATTAGGGATGGAGGGGGGTAATTAGTGAAGATGGGGGTTAATTAATGAGGATAGGGGGTAATTAGGGGCTGTAGGGGCAGCATTGGGGTAATTAGCGGGGTAATGAGCGGGAATGGGGGGTAATTAGCAGGAATAGGGGTAATTAGTGGGTATGGGGGGTAATTAGAAATGGAGGGGGGTAATTAGGGATGGAGGGGGGTAATTAATGAGGATGGGGGGTAATTAATGAGGATAGGGCGTAATTAGGGTCTGTAGGGGCAGCTTTGGGGTAATTAGCGGGGTAATGAGCGGGAATGGGGGGTAATTAGCGGGTTTAGGGGGTAATTAGCGGGTAGGGGGGGTAATTAGGGATGGAGGGGGGTAATTAGGGATGGAGGAGGGTAATTAATGAGGATAGGGGGTAATTAGGGGCTGTGGGGGCAGCTGTGGGGTAATTAGGGGGGTAATTAGCGGGTATGGGGGTAATTAGCGGGTATGGGGGGTAATTAGTGGGTATGGGGGTAATTAGCGGGTTTAGGGGGTAATTAGCGGGAATAGGGGGTAATTAGGGCTGCAGGGGTGGTAATTAGTGAGGCTGGGCGTTAATTAGCGGGGTAATTAATTAATTGCCTGCCCCTTCAGAGCGATGGCAGAAGATGAAGGGAGCCCAAAATGGCGCCGCGTTGGGATCCTGGGCTACGGCCGGCTGGGTAATTAATTAATGAGGGGTCATTAATTAACGAGGGGGTCGTTAATTAACGAGGGGGTCGTTAATGAGGGGGTCGTTAATGAGGGGGGTCGTTAATGAGGGGGGGG
>NW_024963422.1:0-1030 GCF_019238085.1 Lagopus leucura | reverse complement strand
GCATAGGGGGCGCATGGGAAAACCCGGAGCGACGCGATCCGGATCGGGATCGATGGGAAGAGCCGGGCCTGGAATGGGCGGATTTGGGGCTGCTGGAAAACCCGGAGCCGGAGCGCAGTACGGAATGGAGGCGGCGCTGAGATCCGGAGCGGGAATTCAGACCGGATTGGGGTCAGCGCAAAGAACCGGAGCCGGATTTGGGAGGAATGGAGTCGGATCGGCGTTTGGGGCTGGGGGAAGACCCGGAGCTGGATCGCTGTATGGGATGGAGGCGGCGCCTGCGGGATCCGGGTTTGGGGCAGCGTCAAGACCCGGAGCCGGACCTCCGCCATCGGGATCCGGATTGGAGGCTGTGAGAAGAGCCGGTTCCGGATCGCAAGCGCCGGGATCCGGATTTGGGACCGGAGGAAGACCCGGAGCTGGAGCACCGCCGTCTCCCGGAGCCGGATTTGGGTCAGCACCGAGATCCGGGCCTGGGGGAAAACCCGGAGCCGGATCCCCGCCCTCGGGATCCGGGTTTGGGAATGGAGGAAGAGCCCGGTACGGATCGCAACAGCCCGGAGCCGGATTCGGGCCCGGGGGAAGAGCCGGAGCCACGGAAAGACCCGGATCCGGATCGCAGCCCTCGGGATTCGGATCGGGAGGGAAACCCGGATCCGGATTCCCATCGCCAGGATCCGGATTTGGCTCCGGGTATTCGGCGGGGGGAAAACCCGGATCCGTCGGAAAGCCGGGATCTGGATCTCACTCTCCAGGATCCGGCTTTGGATCGGTGGGAAAGCCCGGATTGGGATCCCATTCCTCGGGATTGGGGTCTCTAGGAAAACCCGGATCCGGATCGCACTCCCCGGGCTCGGGATTCGCGTCGGGAGGAAAACCCGGATCCGGATTCCCACCCGCAGAACCTCCGTTCGGCCCCGGATCGCGTCCAAGAGCCGCGGAAAGACCCGGATCCGGATCCTCACCGGCTCCTCCGGATCCCCCCTCCGCCCCTACGGCCGAACAGCGCCGCTTCCGTCCGCCTCCCCCC
>NW_024963421.1:344-1403 GCF_019238085.1 Lagopus leucura | reverse complement strand
CTGTGTCACCTGGGCTCTGTGTCTCTGTGCCACCCGGGTTCCACTGGTGTCAACGTGCTTCAAGCAGCCCTTTTCGATCCTTTGTCCCCTTCGCCCTTTGTGTGACACAAACCTCCCCTGCCCATCGCGCTCGCAGCCGGGCTCCACATCACCAGGGCTCCGTGTCATTGGGTCACCCGGGTTCCATGTCACCTGGCAGCTCCGTGTCACTGGGGTTCCACAATACCTGGTTCCATGTCACCTGGGCTCCGCAACATGGGACACAGACTCTGTGTCACCTGGGCTCTGTGTCTCTGTGCCACCCGGGTTCCACTGGGCTCCGTGTCACCTGGCAGCTCCGTGTCTCTGTGTCACTGTGGTTCTGCAATGCCTGGCTCCATGTCACCTGGACTCTACGCTATTGTGTCACTTGGCAGCTCCATGTCACTGTGCCACCCGGGTTCCACTGGGCTCCATGTCACTCAGCAGCTCCATGTCACTTGGGTTCCACGTCACCCTGTGTCACCTGGCAGCTCCATGTCACCGTGTCACTTGGGTTCCGCAATACCTGGTTCCACGTCACCAGGGCTCTGTGTCACCATGTCACCTGCGTTCCATGTCACCTGGGGTCTACATCATCGTGTCACCTGGCCTCCACGTGACCTGGGCTCCATGTCACCCTGTGTCACCTGGCAGCTCCATGTCACTGTGTCACTTGGGTTCCACAATGCCTGGCTCCGTATCACCAGGGCTCCGTGTCCCTGTGTCACTGTGCTCCATGTCACAGGCTGTCACTCCATGTTACCCTGCCGCTGGTGCTCAACATCAGCCGTGCTCAGTGACACCTCAACACCCGTGGGCTCTGTGTCACCAGGGCTCCATGTCACTGTGTCACCTGGGCTCCACATCAACTGGACTCTACGTCACCCTGTGTCACCTGGAAGCTCCGTGTCACCGTGTCACTGGGGTTCCACAATGCCTGGTTCCACGTCACCTGGGCTCCATGACATGGGACACGGGCTCCATGTCACCAGGGCTCTGTGTCCCTGTGTCCCCTGGGTTCCATGTCACCTGGACTCT
>NW_024963421.1:0-244 GCF_019238085.1 Lagopus leucura | reverse complement strand
CAATACCTGGTTCCACGTCACCAGGGCTCTGTGTCACCATGTCACCTGCGTTCCATGTCACCTGGGGTCTACATCATCGTGTCACCTGGCCTCCACGTGACCTGGGCTCCATGTCACCCTGTGTCACCTGGCAGCTCCATGTCACCGTGTCACTGTGGTTCCACAATACCTGGCTCCTCTGTGTCACCTGGGCTCCATGTCTCTGTGCCACCCGGGCTCCACATCACCACCCCACTCACCCTCA
>NW_024963420.1:0-5886 GCF_019238085.1 Lagopus leucura | reverse complement strand
ACCAGACTGTGCTGACTCTGTGTCCAGAGCTCATGGGGTGTTGCACATATGTCACGTACGCACACGGGGACTTTCACCTTCCTCCTCCAGCACAGCTGCACTCAGCTGCCCAGTGACAATGGCCCATTGCACGTTTTGTCCCCACACCACTGCCCTGACTGTATGCAAAGACACACTTAGAAATGTCACTGAACAGTTCAGCGTGAGATGAGTGTGAAGATGTTCACTACTGCAGAACTTTGGTGCAGTCACACAGAGGACTCATAGAGGATTGCATGCCATCTAGAAATTGAAATTATTTTAATTTTCTATGGAATAATATATGTGCTGATAAAAATTAGAAAAACACAGGAAAACAATAAATTCTCCATGTCAAATCAGACTGTTGCCAATGTTCTCTTCAAAACTGAACAGTTTTGCACCTGAAATGGAAACTCTGTGTTGAGAACAAATCAGGGCAGTACTTCCAGTAGGAACTGGGCAAGCCAGTGCTTCCATGGCACCAGTTGGACCAGGAGATCTTGCAGGTCATTTCCAACCTTTCGGTTCTGTGATTCTGATTCTGTGGTTCTAATTGCTCCCTCTATGCTGGGAGTCATCCAGCTGAAAAGCAGCTTGACAGAAAAGGTCCTGAGGGTCCTGGTGGACACCAAACTCCACATGAGCCAGTGAAGTGCTGTTATAGAATCACATCTGGCTCATATAGAATCACAGCTGGCTCATGTCCAGCTCCTCGTCCATCAGGACCCCAAGTCCTTCTCCGCAGGGCTGCTCTCAAGGAGTCCTCCCCCCAGTTTTTATATACCTGGGGTTGCCCCAACTCCAGTGCAGCACCCTGCACTTGGCCTTACTGAAACCTCATTAGGTTTTCATGGGTGCTCTTCTCCAGCGTGTCCAGGTCCCTCTGGATGGCTTCCCTTTCTTCCAGTGTATCGACTGCACCGCTCAGCTTGGTGTCATCTGCAAATTTGCTGAGGTTGCACTCGATGCCATTGTCTGTCACTGATGAAGATGCTGAAGGGCACTGGTCCCAACACTGACCCCAGAGGGACTGCCTGTCTCCGGCCTCCACCCTGATACAGAACCATTAGTCACAACCCTTTGGCTGCGTCCAGCCAGCCAATTCCTAACCCATCACACAGTCCATCCTTCAAATCCACACCGCTCCAATCTAGAGAGAAGGATGTGGTGAGGGACCGTGTCAAAGGCCTTGCAGAAGTCCAGATAGATGACATCACTGCCTTTCCCCCATCCACCAAAGCCATCAATCCATTGTAGAAAGCCACCAGACTGGTCAAGCACGATCTGCCCTTGGTGAAGCCATGCTCCCGAATCTCCGCTTTACCTCGTACATGCCTCATAGAGTACCTCAACTTCTTCTATGTCTGAGGAAGCCAGCTTCACGTTACCTTTCATCAGAGGGGGAACGCTCTCCTTGGCCTGTCTCCTCCTGTCTATGTACCTGTAGAACCCCTTCTTGTTATCTTTCACGTCCCTCGCCAAGTTCAGCTCCATTGCACCTTGGCTTTCCTAGTCCTATCTCTACACACACAGACAACAGCCCTGTATTCCTCCCAGGATACACAACCCTGCTTCCACTTTCTCTACAATTCCCTCTTTTCTCTCAGTTTAAGCTGCAGATCCTTGCACAGCCATGACGAACGCCTGCCTCCCCTGCTCGACTTCTTCTGCTGGAGGATGGAGAGCCGTTGCAGCCTCAGAAGGGTGTCCTTAAAGAGCTGCCAGCTTTGTTCTGTGCCCATGCCCTTAAGGACAGTTTCCCAGGGGATCCCACTCAGCAGTTCCTCGAGCAGCTGGAAGTTTGCTCTCCTAAAGCACAGGGTCCTAGCTCTGCTTTTTGCCAGGCCCGCATTCTTCAGGATCACCAACTCACTACACTGGGTCACTACAGCCCAGGCTGCCTCCAATCTTAACCTCTCTAATGCTCTCCTCTGCATTAGTGAGCACCAGCTCCAGTAAGGCTTCACCTCGGCTTGGTCCATCTGCTACCTGGACCAGGAAGTTGTCCTCAACAGACTCCAGGAATCTCCTGGATTGTCTGCCCCCCGCCACGCCGCTATCCCTGCAGGTGTTGCCTTCTTAGAGGAGCCCTCCCTAGTACCTCCAGGACAAGTCTGGGGCTTTCCCTTACCACCTCCCAAGGTAACTGTTCCCACATGCTTCTCTGTCGCCTAGTACACCCCCTTCCATCATCATGTCTAGTTTAAAGCCCTTGTAACCAGCCTTCCCACCTTGTTCCCAAGAATATTATGGCCCTTCTAGTCAGTCGGTTCCCATCTGCTGTCAGCATTCCTCCTTTCTCAAGGCTGCATCCCAAGCCATAGTAACCAAAGCCCTGAGCACAACACCATTTGCAAAGCCGTTCATTCAGCGTGTCCACCCTCCTCCTTTTGTGTGGATCCCAGACACCAACTGCGAGGACAGAGGTGAACACAGCTTGCACTCCTGATCCCTTCAGAAGACTTCCCAGAGCCCTGAAGTCCCTTTTGATCACCCGAGAACTTCTTTTGCCTACCTCTTCATTTCCAATGTGGAAAACCAGTAATGGATAATAATCAGAGGGCTTAACCAGGCGAGGGATGTTGCTGGCAACATCTCTTGTCCAGGCACCAGGCAGGCAACACACCTACCTCCCTGTGGGACAGATCTCAGCAGCATATTGGGCCCTCAGAAGGAAGTCCCCTATGACAACAGCCCTTCTTTTTTTTCACAGAATCACAGCATCACAGAATTGTAGGGGTTGGAAGGGACCTCCAGAGATCATCGAGTCCAACCCCCCCTGCCAAAGCAGGTTCCCTACACCAGGTCACACAGGTCGGCATCCAGGCAGGTCTTGAACATCTGCCCAGCTCTCCAGCCCGTCCAGGTCTCGCTGAATGGCAGCACGGCCTTCAGGCATGTCAGCCAATCCTCCCAACTTCATATCATCAGCAAACTTGCTGAGGGTGGCCACCATCCCCTCATCAAGGTCATTGATGAAGATGTTGAACAAGACCGGACCCAGCACAGACTCCTGGGGGACACCACTGGTTGCAGGCCTCCAACCAGACTCTGCACCACCAACAACGACCCTCTGCACTCTGCCAGTCAGCCAGTTTTCAACCCACCTCACTGTCCACTCGTCTATCCCACACTTGCTCAGCTTTGTTATAAGGATGTCGTGGGGGACAGTATCAAATGCCTTGCTGAAATCAAGGTAGACTACATCCACTGCTCTCCCCCCATCCATCCGGCCAGAGACAACATCATAGAAGGCTACCAGATTGGTGAAGCACGACCTCCCCCTGGTGAACCTGGTGAAGACAGAATCCTTCCCAGCAATAGCAGGTTGATTACACTGGGTCCCTCTCTCAGTCTGAGGGAGTGAGATATGCCCTGACCACAAGTGGGCTACTGCAGGCCTATCTAGCACTGAGAGCAAACCAGGCATGCACCATCAAGGCACTCACTAAACTGATGTCTGCCTACGGGACACCTCAAGTCATCGAGAGCGACCAAGGGACTCCTTTTACTGGTGCAACGATACAGCGCTGGGCAGAAGAAAACAACATTGAATGGTGATTCCACCGGCCATATAATCCAACGGGGGCAGGCCTTATTGAACGTTAAGTGGTATTCTAAAGGCTGACCTGAAGACAGACTCCCAGGCCCTGCAGGCATGGACCAAAAGACTGTATGAAACCCTGTGGGACCTGAATGAAAGACCTAGAGATGGCAGACCCAGTGCCCTGAAAATGCTGCAGACAATGTGGGTCTCCCCACTTAGGATCCAAATTATGGGCACTGATAATTAGGCAACACCCCAGATTGGCAGTGAAAATAATCTTCTGCTCCCTGACCCTGAGAATTTAGAACCAGGTACCCATAGAATAAAATGGCCTTGGAAGCTGCAGGTAGGACCCAAGTGGTGCATCCTGCTTGCAACTTGGGGGAGATTGCTGGCGGTGGGAGGCTCGGTAGTCTCTCTAGTAATTGATACGTGGCCTGCTGATATTGTCGTCAACACTCCATTCTTCATTGCTAAAGGGACCCCCATCATGTCCCCACGGCAGATCAGGACACCCCCTTTGGTGCCTGACATAGTTGCGCAGCTGCAGACATCTGGCCAGAAGGCGTGGTACAGATGGCCCCAGTACAAGCCAAAGCGTTGACCCAGGATAGAAATACAGCCTGTGTCTTGCCCTGGAGGTACTTTCCCATCCTGGTGCCTCCAAAACATCTGTATTACTCTCTGTGAGTCTTTGAGCCTCTAGGAAGGCTGGAAGGATCGAAATGCAATCAAAGCATTCCAGTGTTGCTGTGAGATCGCGCACAACACCCGGTGATGGGACTGGTGGAGCACAGGATGGACCTGCACTGCATGACTACATGCCTCCAGTAACACCACTGAGAATTGACCCATGAAAGAGCATGAACATCCACCATACACTGATCATCGCTATCTTAATTTATGCCAACGTACATCACGACGGGAATTGCATAGGCGTTGCGATGTGTGGGATCTCTGTGTTAGGGAAGACTCAGCCTCTATTTAATTGATCGCTGGTTTATGCTGTGAAGGGATGGAGTGTATGGGAGCTGTGGAATCAGGGCCTGAACCACTGATTGATCACCCGAGGCAAGCACTGAGTCGCTGCAGGAGCACAGGTGAAGGCAATTCACCTGTGTGACTGGAAGGGGTGGAGCCTGGTTGCACCTCTCCTAGACCCCGTTTAAGGGCTGACTGCCAGAGGGGAAGGATCTTTTTCTGGAGGTTGCTCCCTTTGGAGTTTTTCCTGCATGCCTAGGGCAAGGGTGAGCATTGCTGTTATTTTTGGTTGTCTCATTCCACTGCGATAATCTTTCCAGTTATACAACCTGTACAATACCAGCCTAAGCATGCCACTTTGCTAATTGTGTGTTTTTGGATTGTACAGTCTATTTTAGGATTATGCTAATTAAAATCTAAAGAGTCTGCTTATTCCACACTGGTAACCAAGGATGTTTAATTGCCTACCTCAAAGATAAAGCTCTATATCTTAGACACAGTACATGTAAATAAAACATTGTTAACTGCCAAGGAAGTTTTTGGTTTTTTTCTTTTTCTTTTTGTGGTTGGACTGGATGATCTTGAAGGTCTTTTCCAACCTTGGTGTTTCAATAATGAATTAAACTCCAGTACAAACCAAGCACTCTGTCTTTTAGTCATAGAATGCTTGGGATACAATGAGAAGTTGTGAAATCAACAGATCAGTACGTGTTCTGAAATTCTGCACCGGTCTAACCCTTGACCATCTGTAAGTAAAAACAACTCCGCATCACCATTTCTTTTCATAACCTAGGAGTCAGTATTATCAATTGTTAATAATTAAATCTTATCTGTGTGTGGATGGAATGAGGCTCACAGTACCTTTTTACCTGCTTTGCGGAGGTACAGAAGAAACACACCAACTAGCACACAGTTGGACATAGGCTTTAAGCATTTTCTGGGGCATCATCCAAGAAAACAAAATGACCTGGCCTTTACTCCAAATGGCAGCAGCAGACTCGGGGCCAAACAGTGAGAGATGAACCTAGATCTTGCTCTAGATCCTCTTCCATGCTCCCAGCCAGGTAGAAGTAATCACAGCAACATTGGAATGGGAGGGGATTCTGAAAGGCCATCTGGTCCCACTCCCCTGCCGTGAACAAGGACACACACAGCTCCTTCAGGTGCTCAGAGTGCCTTGCAGCCTGACCTGGGGTGTCTCCAAGTACAGGGAATGCACGACACCGCTGGGCAACGCGTACAAGTGTTTCACTGCAGATCAGCTCCTTGCCCTGCTGGCCATGCTTGTTTTGATGCGGCCCAGGATGCAGCTGGCTTTCTGGGCTGCAAGGGCACAT
>NW_024963419.1:0-1602 GCF_019238085.1 Lagopus leucura | reverse complement strand
TATGGCCCTATAGATTGCCCTATATGGCCCCATAGATTGCCCTATATGGCCCCATAGACTGCCCTATATGGCCCTATAGATTGCCCCATATGGCCCTATAGATTGCCTTATATGGCCCTATAGATTGCCTTATATGGCCCCATAAATTGCCCTATATGGCCCCATAGATTGCCCTATATGGCCCCATAGATTGCCCTATATGGCCCTATAGATTGCCCTAAATGGCCCCATAGATTGCCCTATATGGCCCCATAGATTGCCCTATATGGTCCCATAGATTGCCCTATATGGCCCCATAGAATGCCCTATATAGCCCCATAGATTGCCCTATATGGCCCTATAGATTGCCCTATATGGCCCCATAGACTGCCCCATATGGCCCTATAGATTGCCCTATATGGCCCCATAGACTGCCCTATATGGCCCCATAGATTGCCCTATATGGCCCTATAGATTGCCCCATATGGCCCTATAGATTGCCCTATATGGCCCCATAGACTGCCCTATATGGCCCCATAGATTGCCCTATGGGGATATGGGGGATGGGGGGCATATATGGGTTGTGGGGGGGATCTATGGGGTGTGGGGGTATCTATGGGGTGTGGGGTCAGCGCCCATCCATCCCAAAGCTCTTTTTGTTCCCCCCCTTCCAGGTTTCATCCTGCGGACCCACAGCAATGGGGCAGAACTCACAGAGCGCTGCATAGGGCTCCTATGGGGTGGGATGGGGCTGCCCTATATGGGGTGAGGCTGCCCTATATGGGGTGAGGCTGCCCTATATGGGGTGAAGCTGCCCTATATGGGGTGAGGCTGCCCTATATGGGATGTGGCTGCCCTATATGGGGTGAGGCTGCCCTATATGGGGTGAGGCTGCCCTATATGGGGTGAGGCTGCCCTATATGGGATGATGCTGCCCTATATGGGGTGAAGCTGCCCTATATGGGTTGAGGCCGCCCTATATGGGGTGAGGCTGCCTTGTATGGGGTGAGGCTGCCCTATATCAGATGTGGCTCCCCTATATGGGGTGAGGCTGCCCTATATGGGGTGAAGCTGCCCTATATGGGATGATGCTGCCCTATATGGGGTGAGGCTGCCCTATATGGGATGTGGCTGCCCTATATGGGGTGAGGCTGCCCTATATGGGGTGAAGCTGCCCTATATGGGATGGGGCTGCCCTATATGGGGTGAAGATGCCCTATATGGGGTGAAGCTGCCCTATATGGGATGGGGCTGCCCTATATGGGGTGAGGCTGCCCTATATGGGATGGGGCTGCCCTATATGGGGTGAGGCTGCCCTATATGGGATGGGGCTGCCCTATATGGGGTGAGGCTGCCCTATATGGGATGGGGCTGCCCTATATGGGGTGAGGCTGCCCTATATGGGATGGGGCTGCCCTATATGGGGTGAGGCTGCCCCATATTGAATGGGGCTGCCCTATATGGGGTGGAGCTGCCCTATATGGGGTGGAGCTGCCCTATATGGGGTGATGCTGCCCTATATGGGATGGGGCTGCCCTATATGGAGTGAGGCTGCCCTGTAAGGGTTGAGGCCGCCCTATATGGGGTGAAGCTGCCCTATATGGGATGGGGCTGCCCTATATG
>NW_024963418.1:0-2762 GCF_019238085.1 Lagopus leucura | reverse complement strand
GGATGCTCTCCAGTACACCCAGCAATCTGGAGAATTCGGGATCAGGCGAGGAAGGAGCAGATGTTGTCAAGCTGGAACATCTCTTGGCCAGACACGAGCATGGTCTGTGCAGACAGAAAGCGATCCCAGTTTTCTTAGGAAAGTCAAACAGGGTCATTCTATTCAACTGTGCATTTGCTGAACCAGCAATTGGAAGAAATCCTCACACAGCACATTATCACAGAATCACAGAATTGTACAGGTTAAACGATCTCATCATCTAGTCCAACTCCCCCAGTAAAGGACATTCTCTACAGTGTTGTAGAATCATAGAATGACTTGGATTGTCCTATCACTTCCTGCATAAGAAGTTGTTCCTCCTCCTCCAGCTTGTAAGTTCCTTTCAAGTATTGGAGATGGCAGTGAGGTCTCCCTGGAGCCTTCTCATCTCCAAGCTAAACAATCCCAACTCCCTCGACCTTTCTTAATAGGAGAGGGGTTCCAGCCCTCAGCCCTCTGATAATCTTTTTGGTCCTCCTCTGGACCTGCTCCAACAGCCCTTCCCAAGCTTAATTCATCTGTACTTTGGCTTTCCTGATGCCATCCAGGCACATCCTGACAGCATCCCTATATTCCTACCAGGTTACCCATTCCCTCCTCCTGGACTTCTGTTTTTCCTGCTTTTCTCTCAGCCACCCCATCAGGTCTTTGCTCAGCCATACTGGTTTCCTGCCAGCCCTGCCTGATTTCTTATTCTGGGGGTTGGAGAGCTCTCGTGCTCTCAGAAACATGTTATTAAAAGTGCTTCCAACTCTTTCCATTGCTCTGTGCCTAAGGTCAGTTTTTCAGGAGATCTTATCCATTTCTTAAATAGCCCAAAGACAGGGCTGCCTGTCTTTCCGTATCATTGCATGATACCAGGCATCAGTCTCTCCCTCTGACTGCTGAATACAACAGATTATTTTCCTGGCACCTTCCTCTCGCAGCCTGCTCAGCTGCTACAGAAACAGTAGGTTGCACAGGAAAGCATCCAGACAGGTCCTGAATATCTCCAAAGAAGGAGACTCTGTAACTTCTCTGGGCAGCCTGTTCCAGTAGTACTCTGTCACCCTCACAGTAAAGAAGTTCTTCCTCACGTTTGTATGGAACTTTCTGCATTCCAGTTTGTGCCCACTGCCTCTTGTTCTGTCTCTGCACACCACCAAAAAGAACCTGGCCCCATCCACTTGTCTCCCCCACTGCAGGTATTTATAAACAGGAATGAGATCACCTCTCAGTCTTCTCCAGGCTGAAAAGTCCAGAGTCTCTCAGCCTAAGGGTGATAAGGGCGATGCTCGAGGCCCCTACTCATCTTTGTGACCCTCTGCTGCTGGACTCTCTCTTAAAGATCCCTGTCTTTGGATCCACCTTCTTGCCCTTTTTGAAGACCAGAGTAACACTGCCTATCCTCAGGTCTTCAGACTCCTCTGCCATTCTCCAAGACCTTTCAAAGATGATAGAGGAGGCAGGTTTCCTGCTATTTTTGCCTGACTTCTAACTCTTAGGAATTCACAAACCCCGAGCTTGGAAGAAACGATGCTTAAATGTCAACCAGCACTTGTGAGTACCCTTTCTTTCCAATGCTATGTCTGCTAAGATGAAATGGGAAACTGACCTCTGGAGCTGAACTTTCCTGGCAAATTGAACAAACTGAACAACTTTGGAACTTCTTGAGAGACACAAATCACTGCAGTATGCAGGGGTCTGGCCCATGGATAACAATGCAAGTGCAAGAGAAAGTTTCTGGATCTGACAATAATGTGACAGGCCCTGCAATCTCTAAGTGAGGGTGTGGGGAGCAGGTTCCATCCCACTGTAACAGTGGAACATGTCTGAGACTTCCTCATGCAGCTGAATGCTTACAAGTCTGGTAAACTGCTCCGGTGACTGGAAAAGGGAAACATTGCTCCCATTTTTAAGAAGGAGAGGAAGGCTTATCTCCATCCTTATCTCAGAATTGGAGGGATGTGGATTTGATGGGTGGACCACCCGATGGATAAGAAATTGGTTGAATGGCCGCAGACAGAGGGTGGTGATTAATGGATTAATGTCCAGGTGGAGGCAGGTAACAAGTGATGTCGCCCAGGTGTCCGTCTTGGGACTGGTGCTCTTTAACATCTTTATCAGTGACATCGATGACAGAATCAAGTGCACCCTCAGCAATTTGCTGACAACACCAAGCTGAGTGGTGAGGTTGACACGGTTGAAGGAAGGGATGCCATTCAGAGGGACCGCAACAGACTTGAAAGGTGGGCCCAGGTGAACCTGATGAGGTTCAACATGGCAAAGTGAAAAGTTTTGCACTTAGGCCAGAGGAATCCCAGGCATTTATAGAGACTGGAAGGAGCAGTCCTTGAGAGCAGCCCTGCGGAGAAGGACCTTGGCGGCCTGATGGATGAAAAGCTTAATATGAGCCGGCAGTGTGCTCTTGCAGCTCGGAAAGCAAATGGTATCCTGGACTCCATCAGAAGAGGGGTGGCCAGCAGGGACAGGGAGGTGATTTTCCTTCTCTACTCTGCACCTGTGAGGCCCCATCTGGAGTACTGTGTCCAGGACTGGAGCCCCTGGTACAAGAAAGACAGGGAGCTGTTGGAGAGGGTTCAGAGGAGAACCACAAATTTGATCAGGGGGCTGCAGCACCTCCCTACAAAGACAGGCTGAGGGAGCTGAGGGGAGCCCGGCGACGGGGCTTTGTCCCGCGCCCGAAGGCCATTGTGACGCGGGGCCGCCTCGAGGGGCCGGAG
>NW_024963417.1:0-2005 GCF_019238085.1 Lagopus leucura | reverse complement strand
CTTACTCTTTTGATTATATTGCAATTATAACATCTTGGTTATACACTTGGCGAGCCAGGCAGGCTGAATATACTAAAATTAACATGTCTTTCCTGTGGAATTTCTATAAATGGGTCAAGGGGGAGAACAATACTCCCCTAGAGAAAATGATTCCAGGGCAGATCCCAGGGTTTGAGGGATCGCCCTATTACGAGTTAGCTGCCATCATTGAAAAATGGGGTCCCTTACGTGTTATGGGCAATCTCTCCCCATATCGCATGGCAGACTATTTTCAAGGACTTGGCAAGGACATTCTTATTACCAAAGAAAGACAATTGGCTGCCTCCATGGTGGCATGGCCACTATTAACCGCTTTAAATCATGCGGACTCAAGAAATAATACTTTAGAAACCGAAAATCAGCTTTTGAAAGATCGCATTGAAAAGTTAGAGCACGAACTTGGCGTTTTAACGGGGAAGAAGCCAATTCTACATCTTCCTGTAAGCCAAATTCGTAATATTTCAATAAATGATGACCAGGCTCCTGAATCAACAGACTTCGTTGATCAGGACAACAAGAAATCCAAATCAGACCTTGAATGTCCAATTCAAACTGATCCATTGGAGGTCCGTCCTGTGATAACCCAAAAAACAAAAAAAGTACAGGACAGACCGGCAGGGGTGCCGCCTGATCAATGGCCCCCTGCCCAGACTCATTTACATGTGACAGCTCGGCCATACACAGCAACAGAATTAATGGACTTAGTACAACGATTTCGGCAGAAGCCCAGAGAAAGTGTGCCGGCTTGGTTATTGAGACTGTGGGATTCTGGGGCAGAAAGTGTCGTGGTGAATGGCCCAGAAATATCTAAGTTGGCCACCATGACTGTCCATCCTGCTCTTAGGCAAAGGTTATACGTGGGCAATCAATATCGTGATGAAAACCATTCCATACTAGAATGGTTAATGGCGGCCTGCCGTATGGTATGGCCGAATAAATCAGACATACCGTTACATACAGGTATGTGGTCCTCTATGGAGGACCTTCAGAACTATATCCGTGAACTGGGTGTAAGAGAGGCCATTTATGAAGATACATTTGATGGCCCTGATATGGTTAAATTTTCGGCAGGGATGAGAGATTTAATTCTACAACAAGCTCCCTCCCATCTGTACGGCACCCTAGTTTCGATATTAAATCCCCTTGTAGCATCAGAAGCCGTAGTCCAGCAGGTTGCCCAGTTAGTTGCCGATTTGGGAGAAACAGAACGCCTGCGGACTAGGCGCAATATTCGGTTTCTGGAGGAAGCAGAGGTCCTGCCGGTAAATAAAACCAAAATGCCGGCTACTCGAGCTCCTCGATCGGGACCCATAAGGGTATCCCGAAAACAAATGTTTAATGATTTAATTCGGGCTGGGGTCCAATTTGCTAAGATCGACCGCCAGCCCAACCACGTCCTTCTCCAGCTCTGGAGACAACTAAAGGACAATCAAAAATTCCAGAGCTACCCTAAGAAATCAAGGGTAAGAGCTATAGAGAGGGTTCCAACAACAACATGGAACCTAGAAGATTTTATTATTCCTAACAGGAAAAAGAAGCCACCTCAGGTGTCTCGGGCCACAATGCCTGAGCCATCAGAAGCAAAAGAACTGGCCCTAGCACAATTCATGGCGTGACAAGGGATGTTAGTCCCCGTAGGGCCTCCAGACGGGACCGGAGGCCCTATGTAGAATTAACAATTTATTGGTCCCGAAAAAATATTCAGAGAGTTATGGCATTAGTGGATACTGGAGCAGAAACATCAATTATCTATGGAGATCCAGGAAAATTTCATGGCGACAGAGTGATGATTGGTGGTTTTGGGGGACAGACTATTCCTGTCACCCAAACATGGTTAAAATTGGGGGTTGGGCGTCTCCCACCCCGGGAGTACAAGGTGTCTATTGCCCCAGTCCAAGAATACATCCTGGGCATAGACATTCTATGGGGTCTGGCTCTCCAAACAACTGTGGGAGAGTTCAGACTT
>NW_024963416.1:2650-15220 GCF_019238085.1 Lagopus leucura | reverse complement strand
CCCCTCCCACCGCAGACCCCCATACCCCCAGACAGCCTCCCCAACCGAGGTCACCTCAACCTGGCACTCAAATTCATCCCTGCCGGCTCTGAAGGTGAGTGGGGGCTGTGGGGATGGGGCAGTGCACCCCAAACAGGCCCTGACCCGGACCCCCACCCCACAGATTTGGGGCAACCACCTACAGGTGAGCTGCACATCTGGATTAAAGCAGCACAGGACTTGGTCCCGCTGCATGGCAGCACTGTGGATGCCTTCGTGCAGTGGTGAGGGCTGCGTGGCAGCACAAGGAGGGCTGGGGGGGCACAGCATGGGGGTTCAGCCCCCTCACAGCCCCCCCCCTCATTGCTGACCCCCTTCTAGCTCTGTGCTGCCTGATGACAGCAAGGCCGGCCGGCAGAAGACGCGGGTGGTGAAACGCAGCCTCAGCCCCATCTTCAACCACACCATGGTGTACGATGGCTTCCAGCCCCACGACCTGGCCCAGGCCTGTGCTGAGTGCACCCTATGGCACAGGGATGCCTTCGCCAAGAGGCAGCTGGGGGGGCTGCGGCTCAGCCTGGGCACGGGTGAGGACCGATGAAGGGCCTGGGGGGTTCGGTGGGGTCCTGAGGGGGATCTATGGGGAGTTATGGGGGTCTATGAGGAGTCTGGGGGGAGATATGGGGAGATATAGGTGGCTATGGGGATCCTAGAGGGGGTTCTTTGGTGGTTCTGGTGGGGAATGTAGGAGAATATGGAGTTTCAGAGGGGAAATATGGGGAGATGTGGGGCTCTGTGGATGTTTATTTGGGTCCTGGGGAGTTCTATGGGGTCCTAAGGGGGGCCTGTGGGGAGTTATAGGGGTCTGTGGGGTTTCTGGAGGGAAATGTAGGGAGATATGGGACCCTATGGGTCTGTCGGGGTTCTATGTGGTTCTATGGGGTCGTGGGTGGATCTATGGGGAGTTATAGGGGACTGTGAGGAGTCTGGGAGGAAATATGGGGAGATATGGGGTTCTGCGGGTGTTTATTTGGGTCCCACGGGGTTCTATGGGGTCCTGAGGGGGGTCTATGGGGAGTTATGGGGGTCTATGAGGAGTCTGGGGGGGAGATATGGGGCTGTGTGGGTGTCTGTTAGGGTCCTGGGGAATTCTATGGGGGTTCTGCCGGGGAAATACGGGACTCTATTGGTGTCTGTTGGGATCGTAGGGGGTTCTATGGGGCTCTGAGGGGATCTGTGGGGAGTTACGGGGCCTCTGGGGGGCGTAAGGGCAGACATGGATCCTCCCGCACCCCCACCCCCCGACCCCGAGGCACTTCCCCTCCAATCGGGGCCCGCGGGGCCGCGGTTCGGTGGGCACCGGGGGGCCTCTGCAGCCCCCTTCCCGGCCCCGTAACCGAACGGCGTCTCCTCCCCCCGCAGGGAGCAGCTACGGGCTGCCCGTGGGCTGGATGGACTCGACGGCCGAGGAGCGGGCGCTGTGGGGCCGAGTGCTGCGGGATTCCGGGCGCTGGGTGGAAGCGCTGCTACCGCTGCGCACCGACCTGGTGCCGCGCAGCGCACCGTGAGCGCCAGCATGGGGATGGGGGGGGGGTCGCGCTGTGCCCCGCGCACGGGGGGCGCCTTGGGCCGCAATGAAGCACGGCGCGCTCTCTCCCCGATGCCGTTTATTGCTCCGCCGCTGGCGTCCCTCCGTGCCGCTGATCCCCGCGGTGCCGCACGATGGCTGCCCACAGGCGGTACGCAGAGCCGCGCCTGTTGAGGAGCGGATATGGGGCTGCAGGGGGGGCACGGCGATGTGTCGCCCCGCGTCCCACCCCCCCGAGCCCGGCGGGCACCTCATCCCGGTGTAGAAGAGGTCGTCGCGGGTGGCGCTGCCCAGCAGGTCCCGCAGGGTGAAGCCGTGCGTCAGGAGCTGCGGGAGGTGGCGGTGAGGTGGCGCAGCCCCACGGCATCGGCGGGGTGCAGCCCCGAGGGGCTCCGCGTGGCCGTGGGTCTCACCGCGGCTGTGGCGCTTGGCTCCGTGCCGTGCTGCTGCAGCCACTCCAGGAGCAGCGGATCAGCCCGGGCCCCGCCGCTGCACCCGGGGCATGAAGCTGCGGTGTCCCCCCCGCTGTGTCCCTGCTCACCGCGGTGCCGGGGGAGGTCGGGCTGTGTGACGTCCACCGAGCAAAGCGCCCGCCGTGCCAACCGCTGCCACTCCTGCTCCTTGTCGGCCAGCTGCCGGAGCAGCCTGGAGGGCAGCAGGGATGTGGGCTGGCATTGGGGGGCACACGGTGCTGCCCCATCCCTGTGCCCCACGGATGCCCGGCCCCACCTGCCCGTCTGTGCGCGGAGGCGGCGGAGCTGTGCCAGCAGCACCGAGCATTGCTGGTTGGCGCTGCTCTCTGTGGGGCCGTCGGCCTCGGAGTCGTCCTCCTGCAGGTCTGTGGGGCGCAGGGAGCAAAGCGTGGGGCGCAGCCCACCCCACATCATCCCTGGGGGCTCAAGCCGCGTCCCGGCCATCCGCCGGTGTCACCCACCTGTCAGCAGCACGGCCAGAGCTGCCTGCACTGCCTGGCTGATGGCTGAGTCCAGAGCAAACACCCAGTGAGGCCTGATGTGGTGCTGGCGCAGCACCCGTGTCACCTGGGGGGGGGATGGATGGGCTGGAGTGTCACCATGGGCAGCACTGTGCCAGAGCAGCACCGTGTAGGAACAGCACTGTGCCAGAGCAACGCTGTGCCAAAGCAGCACCATGTAGGAACAACACCGTGCCAGAGCAGCACCGTGCCGGTGACGCAGTTCTGTAGCCTCAACGTGTTTGTGCAACACCGTGCCAGAATGGCGCTGTGCAGCACTGTGCTGGAGCAACAGTGTCAGCATGCCGGAGCAGCGCCATGCAGGAGCAGCCCCATCCCCACGCCGTATCCCAGGCGCTCACCACAGCCTGGAAGTGGAGCAGCGGTGCCTGCAGTCGCTGCACACCGATCCCATCCTCCCTCAGCCGTGCCTGCAGCTGCAGGAGGTCGCGGCGCAGCCGGGGCTGCTGGGGGCTCTGGATGTAGCTCTGCAGGCAGCTCAGCAGCTGGGCGATGTGCTCTGAGCTCAGCCTTGGTCCCACCGCGCTCTGCACGGGCGAGAAAAGCCCTGAGATGGGCTCCATCCCACCCCCACTGCCTGCCGCCGGCCCCGCACCCCACCTGACTCTCCTGCAGGGCAGCAGTGATGCCCGGCGCCTCGGCTCTCAGGATGCACAGCAGGGTGGCGCGGTGCTGGATGTCCTTCTGCAGCACGAAGCTGTCCCCGCTCTCCTCGGGTGAGGATGAGCGCAGGGTGAGGTCGGAGCTGGTGCTGCTGTGGGGCAGTGTGGGGCACGGTGGGTCGCGGCTGCCCAGGGCACACGTGGCATTGTGGAGCCCTGCTGATACCCTGGGAAGCCACCCAAGCCATTTCCAGCACAGGAGGGGATGAGGGAAGGAATGAAAGTGACCAGGAGCCACACCAGCTCAGCCTTCCCAAAAGCACTGGAGCTGTTACGGGGTTATGGGGCTACGGGGGGTGTTGAGCCCCACATCAGTGACCCAGCAGCATTTCACAGAATCACAGAATCACAGAACTGTAGGGGTTGGAAGGGACCTCCAGAGATCATCGAGTCCAACCCCCCAGCCAAAGCAGGTTCCCTACCCCAGGTAATTTCGTGCCCCTGCAGTCTGTAACAAGGGACAGCTGTGCCACCAGCGCTGTGCGGGGGCATCTGGGGGCCACTCACCAGCGGGAGACCGAAATCCAACCCTGTGGGACGCTGGGATGCCACCACCCCACATACCTGTGACCTGGCGCTGCCTCGCCGTGGTGCTGTGGGAGCGGGGTGCTGCCTGTGGTGCCCCCCACCCCGTCCCCAAAGGCTGGACGTCCCTCAGCGCTGCCAGTCCCCACCGCGTCCCCATCGCGAGGTGAACCGCCTGCCAGGGGGAGGATGGAGGGGGGCAAGGTCAGAGGGCAGCTGTGCTGAGACCCCCCAGCCCCCCCGGCTCACCTCTCGCTGTGGGCACCCTCTGGCTGTGGGGACGCCTGGCACCAGCCAGGAACGGGTCCTGCAGCAACGCGGATGCCGTCGCCCTCACGGCCGGGTCAGCCTCGAAGCAGCGCAGGATGAAAGCCTTGGCCTCGTCCGACATGGAGCCGGGCACCTCCGGGTGTGCCTTGAACATGCCCACCTGCAGGATGGGCTGCACAGGGACGGCCACACGGGGGAAGGCATTTCAGGGACCCCCCCCCAACCCCCCAGCCTATGGGTACCTTGAACATGGCCGCCTGGGGGCTGCCCAGCTCATAGAAGGGCGGTCTGCCCGTGGCCATCTCGATGACGGTGCAGCCCAAGGACCAAATATCTGCCGGCTTCCCGTAGCCCCACGGCCCTCGGTCGATGATTTCGGGGGCCATGTACTGCAGGGTGCCTGGGGGAGGTGGTGGGAGGAGAGAAGCCCCTATTCGTCACCCAGGTGCCCCATAGCCCCTCTCCCCCCCCCTCCAAGGCTGCCCCTACCCGTGAAGCTGCCAGCACTGGGGCTGATGCCCGCCAGCCGCTTGGAGGTGCCAAAGTCGGAGATCTTCAGCACGCCGCTGTATGTGTTGATGAGGACGTTGTCACCCTGGAACCCCATAACAAAGCCCCACAGCCTCGAGCTGTGCATCCCCCAAGCGGGGCTGGGCGCGGAGGGCAGCCCCCCACCCCCCACCTTGATGTCCCGGTGCACAATGTGGTTGTCGTGGAGGTAACTGAGCCCGTTGAGGATCTGGCGGGTGTAGAAGACGATGGTGGGCTCGTTGTCCTTCAGGGGACCCCACTTGGAGCGCAGCAGGGACGAGAGGCTCCCTGGGGAGGGGGCAGCACCCACATTCACCCTATGGGTCCCCAACTCCCCCCACCCCCAACCTCGCAGCGCTGCCCACCTCCCGGCACCTCCTCCATGAAGATCTTGATGAAGCCATCCTGGCTGATGGAGCCCAGGTACTGCACGATGTTCCTGTGCCGCAGGCGCTTGTGCAAGGCCAGCTCCTCGTGCAAGGGCTGTGAGCAGCTGCATGGTGGGCAGCAGAGTGATGGGCTGCACAGAGACCCCCACCCCCCCCCACCCCGGCACCGTTGGACCCACCAGCTGTCCCGCTCTGGAATCTCCTTGATGGCAATCCTCACTTGGGTGCCGAGGCAGCGCCCGGCGTAGACGACCCCATAAGTGCCCCTGCCCAGGACCACGCGCTCACCCGACTCGGTGCACTCATAGCTGTACTGCAGGGGGGCACGTGGGGTGGCAGCAGGAGCCCCTGGTGCCCCCCGCCACCCGCTGTGCTCCCCTCACCTCCAGGATGGGCTGCGTGCTGCCGAGCAGCTCCTCACCGCCCTGCTCCACCAGGAAGGATTGGACCCGCTCACAGAACCTGTGTGAGGAGAGGGGATGGTGCTGAGTCCCAGTGACACCTCCCACCCCCCCCCAACGGCACAAGGGCTGAAGCCGCTTTGGTTTGTCCCCTTTCCTCCCTAGGACACGATCTGCTGCTCCCACGGGGGGTGTTTGGGGGTCCTCCCCAGAAGCAACGTGGGGTCTCCATTGCTCACCACTGGCAGTGCTGCTGGGAGGGGAAGTACAGCTGGAAGTGCTCAGTGTGAACCACGTAGAGAAAGCAGCCCCGCTCGTCGCTCTTGCAGATGCTGTGAGGAAAAGAGCCCCCCACCACCCCCCCATAAGCAGTGGGGCTGAGGGGCAGCCCCCAGGGCAGGGGGAATTGGGGACACTCTCACCTGACGCCCCGGATGGCTGAGGGTGGGAACTTCCAGCTCGACACTGCTTCCTGCAGGAAGGAGGAGAAGGGCTGGGTGGGAGACAGCCAGGGGACACCCCCAGGACCCCAAACCCGGCCCTACCTCCTCTGTGGGGCACACGAGGCTGAGCATCACAGCGGGCTCCTCTGCCGCACTGCACAGCGCCAGCCGTGCCGGCTGCAGCACCTTGCCGTGCTCCAGGATGAGGACCTGCAGCCACCACACGTGGTCACCCCGTGTCCCCCCATCTGTCCCCGGGTCCCCAGGGCTGCTCCCCACCGGGCAGCACGGCTCAGGCACAAAGGGCTGGCAGGAGGTGAGCAGGAAGCCCAGCCAGAAGTCAGCCAGCTCCTGCCGGGCAGATGGCAGCGCTGGGCTCTGCTGGAAGTGTTTGTAGAGCAGGAACGTCTCCATGAAGGACACCAGGTACCTGCATGGCAGGCATTGCAGGTGGGGACGTCCCACAGACACAGACTGCAGAGGGTGGCTGTGGGTGGCTGTGCACAGCCGGCGCTCACCATCCCGGCGCGTTGAGCTTGTAGAGCTTCTCAGAGGCCTGGATGACTTTGCCCAGGTCGTTGGCCAAGATTCCGGCCCCCAGGCAGAAGCCCACGTCCCAGTAGTGCCGCAGCTCCTCCAGGCTGCCCTTACGGCCCTGCAGGCAGCTCAGCTTCACGCCTGGATGTGGGATTGCGACCCATCAGGGCTCAGCCCCCGACGGCAGCAGCCCTCTGCGGGGTCCCAGTGCAGGACGGGGCGCACCGATCTGCTGCAGCCGCAGCGAGGTGTCGAAGCGATGGCCGGAGGCGACGAGGAGGACGGCAGCATTGATGCCCGCGTGGAGGCTGGGCTCCAGCTCGAAGGCTTTGCTGTACCTGAGCAGAAGGCATCATCCCAACGGGGCCATGGGGACAGCATCTCCTGCCTCCCAGGCAAACCCTTCTGTGTGACTTGGGGCTCCCGAGACAGAACGACAGAGCAGTGAGGGTTGGAAAAGACCTCTAAGAGCTTCCACTCACTGTGCACTGAGCGTGTGCAAGGGGAGGGAGAGCCGAGGCCCTGCAGGAGCTGGCTTCTTGGGGGATCTGAATGGGAACCTACACACACCCCACGGGGTCCCGGCCCTGGGTGCATCCCCAGCTCCATCCCAGCCTCACCAGTACAGCGCTCGGTCCCGCGTCTCCGTGTCAGTGAGGCCAGAGCTGATGAACATATCTTTGTAGATGCGGCCGCAGAGGCAGAGCAAGTCGGGTGCCGCCGTGTCCTGGTGCTGCACGGCAGGCAGCAGCACTGACAGAGCCTTCTCGCGGTCTCCAGCACGGTTCCTCCTGCGTATGGTGCTCAGCAACAGGGCCACGGCCCCCCGCCCCGTGGGGACACCAGACCACCACTCACCGACTGAGGGCGAAGGCGTAATGGAAGCGAACGTTGGGCTGCTCGGCCACGTCGCAGGTAGGCAGGGAGTGCAGGGTGTCCACCAGAGAGATGATGGAGTCGTAATCCTGCGGGGACGCCTCCAAAGGCTGAGCCAGGGTGAACCTCCCTCGGTTTGTGCATGGTTTGGGGGCTGTGGGGCCGACGGGGGCTGACGAGGAGCGGGGATGGCAGCGCGGCGCCCACCTGCGCATCGCGGTAGGACAGCAGCAGGCTGACCACGATGTCCAGGCTGAGCAGCTCCACGCTGTCCAGGCGCTGCTGGATGCTCCTCAGCTCACGGCTCAGCTGCTCGCCCCGGAACAGCTCCCGCACCCGGCGGATGTCGCGTCGGAGAGTCTCCCGAAAATATCCGCTGTTGGGGGGCGGAGATGTGGGGCTGAGTGGTGCTATGGCACGTGGCCGGCTGCCCTCCTCTGAGTGCACACGGGTGGCTGCTGGTACCAGGAGTTGGTGGGGATGGCCTCCAGCAGCCGGACGAGCCGTGCTGTCAGTGGGGTGCAGGGCTCCGTGCCGCAGCCGGGCTGGGGGAGCTCAGCGGGGCACTGCTCAGCGCTGCTGTCACAGCACAGCACCTCTCCGTGGGCCGTCACCGTGTAGGGGATGAAGGTGTAACTGCCACACAGGTCCTGGATGGGGTGTGGGGAGATGAGGCTGAGTGGCAACACCGTCCCTGTTCACCCCCCACCCCCCATAATTCGGGTTTTGGGCCCCACTGCCATCATTATGCTCCAGAGTGAACGGTCCCTGTTGGTTTTCTGGGGTTGCTCCCAAACCATCCTTGTGCTTCCTGGTGCTGCTCTGAGCCACCCCTCCCCGTAACTCAGCATCTGGGGTTGGGGGTCTCGCTCCCCACATGCGCTGCCCACTCCTCCGAGGCTGGGGGAGCTCAATCCCCCCCCCCCCCGCATTATGGCAGCAGTGAGAGCAGCGGAGAACCATACCGAGTTCTTCTGGCAGATGTCCTCCTGGAGAGGGAGGGAGGGAGGGAGGGAGGAGGGACTTAATGAGGAGTTCTGGCACAAAAGAAATCAGCTGATCTCAGGATCCAGGGTCAAAGTCACCCGGAGATGGCCCCAACCCCAGGCAGGGCCACACACAGCCCTGCCACCCCACCCTGTGAAAAAGGGGCTCTGAACGGGTGCCCTTGTGCTCCCTCGTGTCGCAGTGACGTTTGGGGACAATTTAGATGCGCTGCCCTCCCGCTGCTCCCGTTGGTTTGGTGTTTCCCAGGAAAGCAAGCTGAATTTTTCTGGATTCGGGCTCTGGGACACACAGGCATCACCCCCTCCTCATCCCCTTTGGGCACCTGATGGGGGGCAACCATGGGAACCCACGCGGGCTCAGGGTGGGGATGGATGGCGATAGCACTGAGACGCCCACCCCCCCTGAACCCCCACCCAGGTATTTGCTCACTGGTCCCTGTTCACCTGCAGGGCCCGCAGGGCAGGCAGCACAGAGCGGCAGCAGAGCAGCACGTTGTGGGACATATCGAAACTCTCCCGGACCCCCAGGTGGTAGAAGAGCGAGGGCTGGCAGGCGGCATCACTGAGCTCCACCACGGCCACATCTGCTGGGCAGGACAGAATCACAGAATGGCCAGGGTTGGAAGGGACCTCAAGGATCACGAAGCTCCAACCCCCTGCCACACACAGGGCCACCAACCTCCACATTCAATACCAGCCCAGGCTGCCCAGGGCCCCGTCCAACCTGGCCTTGAACACCTCCAGGGATGGACGGGGCATCACAGCCTCTCTGGGCAGCTGTTCCAGCACCTCACCACTCTCATAGCACAGAACTTCCCCCTGACATCCAACCTCCATCTGCCCTCCCTCAACTTCAAACCATTTCCCCTTGTCCTGCTGTTATTCCCCCTTTCCAAGAGTTGATTCCCCTCCTGTTTTAGGCTCCCTTTAGGTACTGCAGGCTGCACTGAGGTCACCCTGCAGCTTCTTCATGCTGAACGAGCCCAGCTCCCTCAGCCCATCCTCAGCAGAACGGCACCAAGCACCGCCCCGAGCGGGGAAACCGAGGCATCCACCGGGCGGGGAGTTTTCTCCTCCTCACCTGCGTTATAGAAGAGATCCAGGGCTGCGGTGTCCCCCAGCGCCAGGCGGCCGAACGGCACGGTGCGCAGCCGGCCCCGCAGCTGGCGGCAGGCGGCCCGCAGGGAGCGCAGCGCCGGGCACGGAGCCGACCGGCAGCTCGGCACGAACACCGCGCTCAGCGCCCGCCCGCACCGCGTCCCGCACACCGGGCGGCACGTCGTGCCCTCCACCGCCAGAGGATCCTGCCAGCAGCTGCCGGCTCCAGGGGCTGCCATGGGATGTGAGGAGTCGGGGTGATGCGGAGCACCGAGATCTGCGCGCAGGGAGAGCGCCGAATCTGCACCGAGAGAAGCCCAAGGGCACGGTGAGAAAGCGCCGAACCCTGCAATGAGGAAAGGCCGAACCTCGCACCGGGAGAGCCCCAAAAGTCTGCACTGCGAGAACTCCAATTGTTCACCAGGAGAGGCCAAATCCTGCACCGGGAGAGCACCAAACCCCGCACCACGGGGGTCTGAATCCTGCACCAAGAGAACCCCAGAGCCGCGCTGAGAAAGCACCAAACCCTGCAGTGAGAAAGCCTCAACCCCACACCAGGAGAGCCCAAATCCTGCACGGGGAGAACTCGAACCGTGCACCAAGCCCAGCGCTAGGAAGGCTCCAATTCTTTACCAGGAGAAGGCAAAAACTGCGCTGGGAGAGCTCCAACTGTACAGCAGGAGAACCCGAACACCGACACAGCCCCAAATCCCGCACCAGGGCAGCTCCAAGCCCGCACGGGGAGAACTCAAGCCCTGCACTGAGAAAGTCCCAAATCCGGCACCAGGAAAAGCCCGCACCGTGCACCCGCAGAGCCCCGCACCCCGCCCCGCACGGCAGATCCCGCTCCCCGCGCTGCCCCGCTCCCCACCGCCGAACCGGCCCCGGTCCGTGCCGGCTCTGCTCTTTGGGTTCGGTTCCCCCCCACTCCCAGCTCCGCCCCGTCCCGCCCCGGGCACCAGCAGCGCTTCCGCCTGTCCCGGTGTGACTCAGCGCGGCCGCGTGGGGACGGGATGGGACCTATGGGATCCGACGGGATGGGCAGAACCCTATAGGAGCCGATGGGTGGGATGGAAGCATATAGGAGCCCGTGGGATGGGACCCATGGGACCTGATGGCCCTTTAGGACCCAGTGTGATGGTGTGGGACTGTATAGGACCTGATGGAATAGGATGGAACCCTGCAGGACCTGATGGGACGGGACAGAACCCAACAGGACCTGATGGGATGGGATGGAAACCTGTAGGACCTGACAGAATGGGATCCCATAGGATTTGATGGGACCAAATGAGACAGGACCTATAGGACCCAGTGGGATGGGATGTGACCTCCTAGGACCCAATGGGTTGGGACAGGACCTGTAAGACCCGATAGGACAGAACCCTACAGGACCTGATGGGGCAGAACCCTATAGAACTCAATGGGATGGGATGGGATCTATAGGACCCAATGGGACAGGACAGAACCCTGTAGGACCTGATGAGATGGGACCCTAAAGGACCCGGTGGGATGGAATGGGACCCTATAGGACCTGATGGGATGGGATAGAACCCTACAGGACCTGGTGGGATGAGGCGGGACCTTATAGGACCAATGGGGCAGGACCTATAGGATGGAACACTGTAGGACCAGTGGGATGGGATGGGACGCTACAGGACCCAATGGGATAGGCCAGGATCTAATAGGAACCAGTGGGATGAGACAAAACCCTATTAGACCCAGTGGAATGGGATGAGACTCTACAGGACCTGATGGGACAAGACAGAACCCTGTAGGATGTAGTGGGACCTGACAGGACGAGATGGAACCTTAGAGGCCCCAGTAGGATGGGACCTATAGGACCTGGTGGGACAGGACATAACCCTACAGAACCTGATGGGATGGAACCCTATAGGACCCAATGGGATGAGACCCCCAGCACTGGGTGCTGCTCCCATCCTGGTGGCACCAGTTGCAAAAGAGGTGCTGAGGAAAGGGGAAGCTGTGGGGCCACAGCGAGTTCCTTCCCCCTGAGCTGCTGCTGCTGCAAGGCACGCATGGGTGGGGGGAGGAGAAGCTGTGGTTTTCCTGGGGAAGGGGGCAGGCAGTGCCCTGTGTGCCCACCATGTCCTCATCACATCCCATCGTGACTCTGTGGTGTCCCCATCACGTCCTCATCAGCACAACCCCATAGAATCCCATAGATGCCACTGCGTCCCCCTCGCATCCCCAAAACGTCCCCGCCGTGTCCCCATGATGTCCCCACCAACACATCCCCACAGGTTGTCCACCCTGTGTGTCCCCGTGGTGTCCCATCGTGTCCCCATCGTATCTCCATCATTTCCCCATCAATGCACGCCCATAGTGACCCCATCCCCCCCTCCCCATCCCCCCCCAGGGTCAATTAATGGGGAGAGGGGACACGAGGAGGTGGTAACCACGACACAGACACCAGGCATGGGAGGAAAGTCCTTTATTGGGTCTCTGCCCCCCCTGTGCCAGCCCTGGGTTGGGGGGCAAACAGCCCCCATCCTCCTACCCACACATCTTCCTCCTGGCAAGCATGGTGTGGAGTTGGGGGGTGGGGGCAAAGCTGGGCTGGGTGAGCCCCCCCACGCCATCGAGGAGCATTCGGAACCCCCCAGCAGCATCCCGTGCCCTGCTGGGTGACTTGCTGACACACAGCCCAGACCCCCCCTCGCCCCCAGGTGCAGCCCCCCCCCCCCCCCCCCCAAGCAGAGCCAGCTTTGCATAGTTGTGGTGCAGGTGGGGGGGTCCCACAGCTTTGGGGTGGTCCCAGCATGGGATGGAGACACAGCGGTGGTCTCTTCTCCACCTCCCCGGGAGGGGGGGGGGGATGGGGGAGGCGAGGGCAGCATCGCCCGGAGCTCAGATCCTGCAGCAGTGGATGGAGAAAAGCACATAGCAGGAAGGGCCCGGGGGGGGGCACAGCACCCACCCTACTGCCCCCACCCGTGGGAGAGGGGGGTCCCACATTCGGGATGAGGGGGGGAATGGGAGCTGCTGCAAGGAAGGGATGGGGGGCACAGGGGCTCTGCAGGCTTATCTCCTCCCCCTCCCCATCACCTCTATGCCCCCCCCCTGGACACGATGGGGTGACACACGGACACCACCCGGCAGAGTTTAATGGGGGCAGCGGGAGCGACAAACCTCACCCCACAGCACACAGCACGCAGCCCCCTCCCCAAAACAGCACACGGGGGGAGGGAGGAGGGGGACACAGGGATCTCCATCTCCATCGTGTCCCCCCCCCCCCCCCCCCCCCCCCCC
>NW_024963416.1:0-2550 GCF_019238085.1 Lagopus leucura | reverse complement strand
GGGGTGGGAGGGGAGGGGACAGCATGCGGGGCTGGGACCCTGCAGGATGCGATGGCACCGGGATGCTGAACAAAGAGGGGACCCCCACACGGCGCAGAGGGGAATGGGGGGGGGGGATGCACGCTGCTGGGTGCCCTATTAGAGAGCAGTTCCTGGGGGGGAAGCCCCCACCCCAGCGAGGGGCTCAATGGGACGGGGGCTGCCCGCCACCTTCTTGGGGACGCAGCAGAAGGAATGGGGATGTGGGGTCACCTCACAGCCCCGGGGACAAACAGCAAACAGCAGAGAACCCCCCCGCCACGCAAAGCAGGAAGGGGGGAATGAGCCCCTTCCCCCAGGGGCAGCCGCGGGGCAGCAGGGCAGCCCCCTCCCCATCCTCTGGCAGCGCTCAGCACCTACTGGTTGTCCTCTCTGGCAGCGTGCAAGGAAAGAGAGAGGGGCACGGCCCCCCCGCGTTAGAAGCCCCACGGTGGGCACGAGGAGGGGCTGGGAGAGCATCGGACCCCCACGGGGGGGGTCTGGGGGCTGCACGGTCCCTATGGGGTGCGGCAGGACAGCAGCGCACAGACAGACGGACACGAGACGGACACCCGTTTCCTCCACGTGGCAACGAGGGAGGGCGCCCCAGAGCCCCAGATCCTCCCCACCCCCATGGGAGGGGACGGACAAACAGCCACGGGAGGACGCAGCGCCCCACGGTGAGACGCGGTGGGACGGTGGGGCTGCCCCATAGCGTCGGTGCGACCCCACAGAGGAGCAAGGAAGCCTTACAGCGTTTGGTAGCTGCTGTCCTTGGACTTGATGAACTTGAGGATGAAGAAGAGGACGGCCTGCACGCTGAGCACCAGCACCATGCCGCCCACAAAGCTGGCCGTGTCGAAGCCCGGAGGCTGGAACTCGGGGCTGCCCGTCAGCGGGGCACGCGTGGTGCTGCTCCCTATGGGACAGAGTGGGGCTACGGGGACGGACCCTAACCCGACCCCCCTCCTGAAGGATGGGGTCCAGCGGGAGAGAAGGGCTCGGCCCCCTCCGTTGCTGGAGCGGCACGAGGCATCAATAATTCAGAGCCGCAGCTCCGGTTACGGCCGCTTTTAGCCCAGCTCTCCAGTTCCCATTTCCTGGAAGAGGCTCCATCTCCTCTCCCGGCCCCATCCCAGCTCCCTGCCCGCTCTGCTGCCCGCACAGGAGTTGCTGCTGCTCCCCAGGGCCCCGCAGCCCGTCCTACACTGCTGCAGCACGGGGTGAAGAGCTGTGGGGCTGGGGCAGGGCTGGCACCGTGCGCACAGCAGGGCTCAGAGCTCAGTGATGGGACCCTGAGAGGGTGGCGCTGCTCATCCCCGGGGACACAGGATGCACAGGGAAAAGGGTGGTCCCATCCCATGCCATCTCATTTTGTCCCATCCCACCTCATCCCATGCTGTCCAACCCCAATCCATCCATCTTATCCCACCCCATCCCATGCTATTTAGCCCCAACCTATCCATCCCATCCCATTCCCATGCTATCCCATCCCAACCCACTTATCCCATGCTATCCCATGCTATCCTACCCCATCCCATCCCATCCCATCCCATCTCATTTTGTCCCATCCCATCCCACCCCATCCCATGCTGTCCAACCCCAACCCATCCATTCCATCCATCCCATCCAATTCCATGCTATCTTACCCCAATCCATCCATCCTATCCCACCCCATCCCATGCTATTCAGCCCCAACCTATCCATCCCATCCCATTCCATGCTATCCCACCCCAACCCACTCATCCCATGCTATCCCATGCTATCCTACCCCAATCCACCCATCCCATCCCATCCCATCCATCCCATCCCATCCCATCCCATCCCATCCCATCCCATCCCATCCCATTCCATCCCATCCATCCCATCCCATCCCATCCCACCCCATCCCATCCAATCCCATCCCATCCCAACCTATCCCATTTCATGCTCTCCCACCCCAGCCCCACTCACGTGGGGAATGCGTTGCTGGCTCCTTGCTAGGGGACCGCGGTGGCTCTTTGGTGGGGGATTTCAGTGCCGCTGGAGACAACAGCAGAGGACAGGAGTGAGGAGGGCTGCAGGGGGCACAGCCACGCGTGGTCCCATCCCCATTGCGGCCCCATGGCTGTGGGGTTACCTGGGCACAGGGCACTGCTGTTGTAGAGCACACATGTGTCCCGTGTGGCCGCCCCGCTGCGCACGCAGCTCCACGTCTCTGCAGTGAAATGGGGCAGGGGTTTCCCATGGGGGTCCCGGGAGACCCAGGCGGGCCTGGAGCCCCACACCCCAAGCTGAAGGATGGATGGCACCGGGAGGGGGGAGGAGTGCAGCGCTCACCCGGTGCCCCACAGCCCCCCCAGAGGCAGCCGGTGCCGTTGGGCGCTGGAGGAGCGGTGGTGCACAGCTCACAGGACAGCAGCTCGCTGCATTCTGCAAAGCAAAGGGAGAAGCGGGGTCAGGGCCGGGTCCGTTCCCCACCTCCGAGTGGGAAGAACCGGTGGCCCCTCCTGGTGGGGAGCAGAGTCCCATCGGGTGGACATCCCTCACCCC
>NW_024963415.1:0-7077 GCF_019238085.1 Lagopus leucura | reverse complement strand
GGAAGAAGACAATCTAGGAAACGGCAGACCAGTCTTTCTCACCTCCAGAGAAGCAGCTGCTGGCCAGAGGAGTGGGGCCACAGGGCCGGCATGGCACACACGGGTTGCAGCAGGACATGACTTGGGTCTGGATGTGCACCTGTTGGGAGAGAGGGTTGAGCAAAGAACCTGGAGAGTTCTGGTAAGACATGTGCCTCCTCCTGAGGGTGACTCTATTCCCACCTGCTCTGTGGAATATTCTGCTTTCCTCTTTTTGTCTCCTCTCTTTTTGCCTCTGTGCTCTTGCTATGAGGCAAGAGGACTTGCAGTATCCTTTGCATTTTTCTAGAAATGCCCAACAAGAAATGGTATAACACATGGCCCCCTTCAATGTGAAAGAGTTAGAGGAGCCACACATCCACTGGGTGAATCTTCTGTACTTTCTGAGGATGGGAACACTGATTTTGTGTCGCTGTATAGAACAAAATGGATTTTTCTGAAATTACACTGCGTAGAGCCTCTCCTTAAAGAGCTCTTTCTTTCTTTCCACATCATAGTGCCTTTTGTTTTTTCTACAAGTATATATTGTATATATTTTCCTTAAGGGTTAAAAACATATTTCTGTGATTATTCCCAGCAGTTCTCAGCACAGGTTAGTACAGCTCTAACAGGTGGCCCAACAGAGCAAACATCAACATCAGTGTATTCTTCAGGTCTGTCAGTGTGCCCTTCCTCTCTGTGCTGTCTCTCTGAGTATTATGCAATCTCATTAACAGACAGAGGGCCATTAGCATACACTTGTGCCTTCTCTGTGTTGGATTTGTGCAGATGTCTGTGAGTGCCGAAATGTGCATGATTCCCTTCTTGTAGGCGTGAGCAAGTGCCCTGTGTCCCAGGCTGCAGCCCATGACCTATTGCCACAGCTGATTTTGCAGTTTTTCAGTAGTGCTGAGTGACCTGCATGGCAGCTCATCATATTCTCACCCACATCAGGCACAGCCGAGGGACCAGGGTTCAGCAACACCACCTCATCCCATCTTATCCTGTCTCTCTGCTCTCCTTCCAATCCCTCTTGATGGGGATGCTGCAGGTGCTCAGCTGCTTTCTCCTCTTCCAAAGGTGTTTTGCAACAATTCCCCATCCATGCCCAAAATATGCTGCATGGTGGGAAGAGCACAGGTCACAGCAGACAAAGCACTGGATGTGCAGATTTGCCCAGCAGTCACATTTCAATCCAACTTCATTAAGAAATTGAGTAAAAATGGCAGGAGATCTGCATAGATGAGAAAGAAGTTCATGGAGAAACACCAAGAGAACGTGCAAGTTTATGCAGTGTGGAAAAAGAGTCTGGCAACCTGGGAGGAATGTATGAATGGTGTCAGGGACTGCAAGGATACAATGATGATGGTTAAGGTCCACTTAGAATTAAATCTGGTGAGGGAGATGAAACACAATATGAAAGGCTTATTTAAGACTGCTAACAGCAAAAGAAAGATGAGAGAAAATGCGGGTTTTCTGCTTAACAGGGTATGCTTAACAGGGTCTGCCCTGGTAACAGGGGATGCTGAGAAGGGGGAGATGATGAATATTGACCTTGCTTCAGTCTTCACTTCTAAAACTGCCTCTTGGACATTCCAGACCATGGAGGTAAGAGAGAGAGTCTGGGGAAAGGATGCTTTCCCCATGGTTGAGAAAGGCTCAGAAATCATCTAGGCAAAATCAATGCACACAGATCCATGGGCCCTAATAGGACTCACCTTTGAGGGATTAGAGGAATAGCAGGAGTGATTGCCAAACTGCTCTTTATCACCTTCAAAAGATCTTGGAGAATGGGATAGGTGCCTAAACTTTGGAGGATAGCCAATATCACTCTAGTCACACAGGCACATTAACATTTGTAGGGTCATCAGCATGCACTCACATCTTCTGTGTGTTGGATTTGTGTAAATGTCTGTGGGTGCCGGTTTATGAATTCCCTTCATGAGTGCGTGAGAAGGTGCACAGTGTCATGGGCCACAACATAGAACTTATTCCTGTGACTGAGTTTTTGTAGTTACAGTAGTGCTGGGCAACCTGTATCATCCTACATCATCCTGCTCTGACCCATGTCAGGTGCACCCAGGGGTACAGAGCACTACACCACTGCTCGTTATTACCTAAGAAAGGGTGTTAGAAGGAAGCAGGGCAGATGGGTATGTGTAGAGCAGCCTGGAAATTCTTTCCTAAGGGAGCCATGGCATCTCCTAAAGAAGGAGACATTAAGTCATACCCTTTTGTTGAGCTAGGACCTTACAAGGAACATTCATTTCTTCTTAGCAGTGGCTGTGAGCAAAGACCAAGTGCAGCGGGAGCTGTGAGCCAAGACCAGTCAGGGCAGTGGCATCAGTATCACCTACTCACTTCCCAACAGACAGTCCAGTGATTGCATCCACTGGTACTGTCATCTCTGGGGCCAAGGCCTTGCATTCCTCATGAGCGACCCTAAAGGCCCCAAGGAGGTGACAGTTCCAGTAGAGTGGCTGTCAGTGGCAGAACAGTCCTGTCTGAGCCTGCAGAGGAGTGCTACATCCAACGCAGCCAAACTCCATCCTGACTAGGGTGCACCTCCCTGAATTCTCTAGTGAAAAGTCTGCAGTACTCATAGCAACCATTGACTTAGGCCAATGTGAGTAAAACCGTTAGGTCTGAGGTAGGCAAGATGGTATGCAACATGATATCCGAGTCCTGAAAAATCCTTGGAAAATGGGAACTGTGGAGAAATGGAAGCAACAATCAGAGAATGCCTTCTGGTGAGTGAAAAAAGAGACAGAACAAGGAGAATTTTGGAAATGATACATGTGTAGGAAACTACATGAAAGAATACTCAGATGATGAGAACAGAAACCATAAGGTCAAGGATTTCAGTGGATAATTTGCCCCAGCATGCCAGGCTCAGAAGAGGCTCAGTATCGCAATAGAAATGGACAATGATGTACCTGGTTCGCAATAAATACTTTGAGATAATTTGGTGCTGGTACCTTCCCACAGTTACGAAGGTGAGGAGGTTTCCATCAAGATTAGGAGAAACCTGGGGAAAGGAATGACGAACAGGACCATGTGCCACCTGGAATGGTCTATTAAGACCAAGAGTATGAATTCAATCACAAATATCTTGTTCATCTTTGCCATGGCTCTAAGATTTCAGAAAGAAATGATATCAGAGCAAGGATTCATGCTGCAGTGAGGGCACCAGTAAACTTTAAAATTGAAGCCTTTGTCTGTCCTGTATCGCTCTTCTCATGGCCTCTGTTGACAACTGCCCACCTCATTTTCCATATATCTCCTCTCATTCTCTCTCTCTTCTTTCATACAGACAGGAATGCAAATATTCATCCTTCCTTCTCCAAGTATCCATTCACCCACTCTTAATTTCATGACTGTCCCTGGAGGTGAGATATGAATTAATTGATCAAGTCTGGAGAACAGGGTGTTCACACTAACACACAAGAAAGAACTTCTTTACAGTTAGAGTGACAGAGGACTAGAACAGGCTGTTAATCTTTGTGGGTTTTTTTTGTCTGTTAGATTTTCCAACATAAATTGCAGTATTCTGCTCCTCAAAAGGAAATGTTAATGTACCCTGATTAGGCCCAGCCATGTTCCTAGTTCTCTCACTCAGCATCTCCATGCTTTACTATGCCTGTATTACTAAAAGGGCAAAATACTGTCTTGCCTAGAATAGCTTGGTAATGTCTAGAAGGAATCAAGCATTGAAGAGCTTAGGAAAGTAAATCCTGCTGAGAACACAATCCACAAAACTGAGTGAGCAGATTGCTTCAAGAGGGAAAGGAAGAAAATAAGAGCTGCCGGGATAGTGGTATGGGTGGCCCCACAAAGTTGAGCCAAAACTTTGCATGTCCAGGACATCAAGTGCTTGACAGCAGAGCAGGGGTAGAAGGACAGCAGATGAGAGATTCACACACAATGCTCCCAAGCAATACCAATAATGTTAGAGTCTGCCCACAGAACACCAGCTCAGACTTTCCTGTGCAAGGATGTTGTGGAGACAGTATCAATTGCTTTGCTGAAATCAATATCCACTGATCTCCTTTCATCTTGACAGCTGGCTATCAGGTTAATCAAACATGATTTCCACTTGTGAATCCATGCTGACAACACCTGATAGCCTTCTTTTCTTTCAATTGCTCAGATATGGCATCCAGAACAAGTTGCTCCATCACATTCTTCAAGGATGGAGATGAGACTAATTGATCCATAGTATACTGAATTGTCCTTCTTGACTTGATGTCTGGAGTACCATTGGCTATTTTCCAGTTTTCAGTCACCTCTTCACAGAATCACAGAATCACAGAATCACAGAATTGTAGGGGTTGGAAGGGACCTCCAGAGATCATCGAGTCCAACCCCCTGCCAAAGCAGGTTCCCTACAGTAGGTCGCACAGGTAGGCGTCCAGGCAGGTCTTGAACATCTCCAGGGAAGGAGACTCCACCACCTCCCTGGGCAGCCTGTTCCAGTGCTCCATCACCCTCACTGTAAAGAAGTTCTTGTGCATGTTTGTGAGGAACTTCCTATGCTGCAGTTTCCAGCCGTTTCCCCTTGTCCTATCTCCACTCACCACTGAAAAGAGTCTGGCCTCACCATTCTGCCCCCCACTCCTTAGATATTTATAGACCTGGATCAGGTCCCCTCTCAGCCTTCTTTTCTCAAGGCTGAACAGACCCAGCTCACTCAGCCTTTCTTCATAGGGGAGATGCTCCAGGCCCTTCACCATCTTTGTGGCCCTCCGCTGGACTCTTTCCAAGAGATCCCTGACTTTTTTGTACTGGGGAGCCCAGAACTGGATGCAGTGCTCCAGATGAGGCCTTACCAGGGCAGAGTAGAGGGGGAGGATCACCTCCTTTGACCTGCTGGCCATGCTCTTTTTAATGCACCCCAGTAAGCCATTGGCCTTTTTGGCCACGAGGGCACACTGCTGGCTCATGGCCAACCTGTCATCCACCAGGACACCCAAGTCCCTTTCCGCAGAGCTCCCCTCCAGCAGCTCATCCCCCAAAACCTTTCAAGGATGATAGAGAGTAGTTTTGCAATCTACCAGCTCTCTAATCAATCATGGATGAATTCCATTGGGGCCCATGGACTTGTGCACAATAATTTTGCCTAGATGATCTCTGACCAGCTCTTCCTCAAACATGAGGAAATCATCTTTCCACCTGACTCTCTCTTACCCACAGGAATGTAAAACACGATGGTTGTCTATGAGGATATTCTTGCTCTTTCTCAATCAGAAATGATCAACCTTGAATGAAACAGTGCTGACAGGCTCAGATCAGCTTTCTTATTAAAACAACACTTTTGTTACACCATTTATTTGTTGGGCATTTCTTTTAAGATGTGGAAAGGATTCTGCAAAACTTCATGCCTCATATTAAGAACATTGAAGCAAAATGAGTAGAAACAAAGTAGGGCAGCAGAATATTCCACAGAGCAGAGTCAAGCAGGAGAGGGTCAGACTCAGTAGCTGCTACAACTCTTGCCAGAAAGGAAACTAAGAATCCCTAAGGAGTGGCCCAGGCTGACATCATTTGCCTTTGCTGGACTCTACCAGCATGTTCACTGAGGCTGTTAACCACACAGACTTGTGTTGAGCGGAAATGCTTGGGCCTCCCTTCTTGCTACTCAGTGGATGCCTTCAGTGTGGGATGGGCATGATCTAAAGCTGGTAATGAAACACAGCAGCACAGGAAGAAAACACATGGCCCATATCATTAGGCAAGATGATCTGCATTAAAGAAGAACTTGTCAGAAAATAATCACTATTATAAGCACTGCCTCTGGATATGGGGCAGTGTAGGACCATTATAAAAGGCAGCCCAGGTCCTTGCTCCCTCATTCACTACTCCAGCCACCTTCTTCTTCGGAACCAGGTGAGTGGGAGTCCCCTTCTTGTCTCTCTCACTCTCCAGAAGGCAGCCTGAGCCCCGTGAACCTCTCATCTGCTGTCAACTCTCTTCCATGCCGAATCTTGGAGCTGCTTGTCAATGAAGAGGGAAGAGGGGAGAAAGTTTTTCTGGGAGGGTACCTGGGCCTACACTCGCGGGCTTTCTGGGCTAGGGTCTCAGGAGTAGCTGAATAGGCAGTGGAGGCTCTATCTGGATCATGACAGAAGGAGGCCAAGATAGCCTTGGCCCTCTCCAGAATGGCTCCAGCTCCCTGCATTGCATGTGCCTTGGTTCTCTCACTGTGGGATAGCCGGTTGCTTTACACTCTCCAGGTTCTTTGCTCAACCCTCTCTCCCAACAGGTGCACATCCAGACCCAAGTCATGTCCTGCTGCAACCCGTGTGTGCCATGCCGGCCCTGTGGCCCCACTCCTCTGGCCAGCAGCTGCAATGAGCCCTGTGTCAGGCAGTGCCAGGACTCCACCATCGCCATTGAGCCCTCTCCCGTGGTGGTGATCCTGCCCGGACCCATCCTCAGCTCCTTCCCTCAGAACACCGTTGTGGGATCCTCCACCTCCGCTGCTGTTGGCAGCATCCTCAGCTGTGAGGGCGTGCCCATCACCTCGGGGGGCTTGGACCTCTCCTGCATTTCCAACCGCTACTGTGGCAGAAGGTGCAACTAAAGATGCTGGGCACGGCCCCACACAAGGAACCCCACGATCTCAGGACACGGTGCTGGACAGGAGAACTGACTTTGTGCTGCTGTTTTCAGAATAGATGACCATGTCTGGCTTGCTCTGTCAGGGCAGACAGCAGAGGCCTGGCTGGCTTCTCTGACGACACGGCCAATGTCTACCAATATTCCCTTCCACTCACTCTTTCTCACTCTCCTCTTTGTTGTCTTCTGCTCTCCCTAAAACTGTCTGTGATGGTCCCAGAAACCAACCGAGTGAACTGCCAGCCTCTCTCATTCATGAGCACTTAGATAGCTGTCCCGTGGCGACTCTGCCATAGGAAAAGGGGATGAGATTCTTGTCTGCTCCTGCTGCTCCCCACACTCAGGGCCTCCACTTGGAGTGACGTCATTTCCCTCCTTAGACTCAATAAACTTTTTCTGCATCCTTCGTTGTGTCCCTCTGTGATTTTTTCTACTTCTGCT
>NW_024963414.1:118751-119232 GCF_019238085.1 Lagopus leucura | reverse complement strand
TCCCGCGTCTTTTCTGCTTGGCTCGTGCTCCCTGTTGTAATCCCGAGCATTTTTCTATTGGTTTCGTAGTGCTGTTTTCCATTTTTTTTCTGTCTTGTTTATCCGCGCAGGACCTTTAGAAACTTGAACGGACTGGAGAATCACGCATGTGAGTATGAGAAACAGTGCGGGAACGCTAACAAGGAAAAGTCTTGGAAGCAAATGCTTCGATTGCAGCTTCGTTCGCCATTAAGCAATATTCTCTTGTTTTGTTCTGAGTCATTCGCTGATGCCTTCATAACTTCTTTTTTAAAAAATTCGTAACTGTGTTAATAGCAGAAAGTTGCAAACGCGTTGGTCTCATGACTAGTTAGATTTATAGCTGGTTGACAACTTCACGAGGATGCATTTTTTTGGCTTGGAATCGTGATAGGATTTAGAAGATTAAATTATATTTCCTTCCTTCCTTCCTTCCTTCCTTCCTTCCTTCCTTCCTTCCTTC